>NW_025962859.1:0-8782 GCF_017589495.1 Alosa alosa
GGAAATTTTTCACAGATTTTGAAATTGGTCAAAAATCGATCAGCCATCCATGCATTTCACATGTCTAGACATGAAATAAAAAATAATTTGGACATTATCTGACAGATTTTGAAATTTGTCAAAAAATCGGTCTCTCATCCTGACCACGAAAACTGAAAATGTGTTTGAAATAACATTATTCGTCATTCTGACCTGTTTAGTGTAGTGAGCATCTATAGCTTACCACACCAATGCAAGATAAGTTTGAAATAACATTGTATATGCTTCATTGTTATCTGTTCAAACTACTCACGACACCGTAAATGTTTGATATGAAATCATACATTCAACATTGTGACCTGCTCGAAGAACTCACGACAGCACCACTGTTTGAAATGACATGTTTAATTTTGTCCATTTGTAACTGCTTACCACGCCGATGCAAGATATGATTGAAACAACATTATACGTGCATCATTGTGTCCAGTTATGCTCAGTACACCAATGCAAGATATGTTTGAAATAGCAGTATACATTCTTAATTCTGACCTGCTCAACCTACTGACAACACCATATCAGGAAATGTGTGACAACATTCCTCAGGCTTAATTATAACATGCTTCACTGTGTCCAGTTATAACTTACATTAGTGTTGTGAGCATTTATATCTTACCACACCAATGCAAGATATGTTTGAAATAACATTCTTTAATGTTATCTCCTCAAACTACTCACGACAAGACAAATGTTTCAAATAAATAACATTATACGAGTTTCATTGTATCAGTTTTAAATGCTCAGTACACCAATGCAAGATATATTTAAAAGGGCAATTATACATGCTTCATTCTGTTTTTAGTAAGCATTTATAACCGACCACATCAATACAATATAACTTTGAAATAATCATAAATTTGAAATAATCATACATCACACATCATAAATGCTTCATTGTGTCCAGTTATAAATGCTCACTACACCTTTTTAGGATAGGTTTGAAATTAGATTATGCATTCTTCATTGGTACCTGCTCAAACTACTCAAAACACCACAAATGTTTGAAATGACATCATACAATCTTCACTCTGACCTGCTGAAACAACTCACGACCCCACACATGTTTCAAATAACATTATACATGTTTAATTTTGTCCAATTATAACTGCTCGGTACACCAATGCTTTGAAATAGCATTACATACTCTTGCTTTACTGTGCATCTTGCATTAGTGCAATGTACAATGTGCAATGTATAACTCACTAACCACACCAATGCTTACCACTCCAATGTAAGATATGATTGAAATAACATTATACACAGGTGTAGTGAGCTTTTATAACTGGACACAATAAAGCATGTATAATGTTATAAAATGAAATGATACATTCTTCAAGCTACTCCCAACACCACATTAGGAATATTTTGACCTAACATTACTTAAACTTCATTTTGACATGCTTCACTTTGTCCAGTTATATCTTGCATTGGTGTAGTGAGCATTTTAAAACTTACCACACTAATGCAAGATGTTTGAAATAACATTACACATGTTTCATTTTGTCCAGCTCATTATACATTCTCGATTCTGACCTGTTTAGTGTAGTGAGCATTTATAACTTACCAGACCTATTCAAGATATGTTTGAAATGAAATTATACATTCTTAATTGTTATCTGCGCAATTTTATTTCGATAACATGGCAAAAGCATCTTACGAACCATGAAATAATCTCATAATAGTGTTGAAAATAACCTTCCAATATTATTAAATATCATGTCAAAAACATCCCAAGAACCTCGTTTCAAAAAACCTTCCAATATTAATGCAATAACATGGCAAAACAATGCCATAGTAACAATTTCATAGCAATAACTTAGCAAAAGTATCCCAAGAAAAGGGATTACAGAAAAATGAATTACATAATAAAGTTTCAAATAACCCTACAATATCAATGCAATAAAATGGCAAAACCATTCCAACAACCTTCTAAAGAGTTTAAATTAGAGTGTGAATGTCAAAATGATATTGCAATGATGTTACAAGGTTATTTGCAAGGCTATTCCACACTTATTTTAAGGTTGCCAAATTGTTGTATTGATATTGCAAAGTCATTTACAATTTCCATACTGATTTCAACGTTCTTGGAGTGTTTTTGCCACGGTAATGCAATGATATTGCAAGGTGATTTGCAACATTATTATGTAGTTATTAGAAGTTTTTTGGAACGCTTTTGCTATGTTATTGCAATTATATTCCATACTTATTTCAAAGTTCTTATGATGTTTTAGCCAAGATATTGGAATATTATTTCTAACGTTATTCCATACTTATTCAGGATTCTAGTGTTGTTTTACCATGTTATCGCAATGATATTGCAAGGTTGTTTGCAATATTATTATGTACTTATTACAAGATTGTTGGAATGTTTTTTTTATTGCAACTATATCCCAACCGTATTTCAAAGTCCTTCAGATGTTTTAGTCATGTTATCGCAATGATATTGCAATGCTATTATATATGTATTACAAGTTTGTAGGAATGGTTTTGCCAGGTCATTTTGTTCAATGATGTTGATTCGACATCTAGTTTTGCAGCCGCTCTGGATATAAAGGAACTTATTGCAACAACAAGGTTCTTGGAATGGTTCTGCTGCCATACCATCCATTCTCTGGCAAATGTAAATGCATCACTGGACAACAAAATGGATCACATACGCACTGCTGAGATCAACGAACCGACAGTAAGTAACTGCTGTGTGCTTTCGTCTTCACTGAGACTTGGTTAAATGACAACATTCCGACTCTGCTGTACAACTGAGCAGCTAGCATGCTATCGAGCAGACAGGGCCATTGTAAAGGGAGGTAAATCACGAGGAGGAGGAATCTGTGTTTACATCCGTGACCTAATGGTGCCGGGACACTGTAGTAGTATGCAAACACTGCTCACCACTGGCAGAGTTTATGATCATAAAGTGCCGACCTTTTACCTGCCAAGGGAAATTACTGCGATTCTGCTAGTTGCAGTATACATCCCGCCTACCAACAACAACAGCGATAAGAACGCTGCTCTTAGTGAACTGTACCAGGCTGTCAGTGAACAACAGACGGCACACCCAGACGGTTTCACCATCTTCACTGGAGATTTTAACCATGCTGATCTAAAAACTGTACTTCCAAAGCTACACCAGCATGTTGATTTTCCAACAAGAGGAGATAACATCCTGGACCTGGTCTACACTACACACAAAGGAGCATACAAAGCCACCCCTCCCCCACATTGGACTTTCAGACCATATCACTGTTATGCTAATGCCCGCATACAGACAAAGGGTAAAAGCTAACAAACCGGGTTCGTAAGCAGGTAAAAGTGTGGCCTGAGGGAGCCTCCGATGCTCTTCAAGACTGCTTTGACACAACAGACTGGGAAATGTTTAAGCAGGCAGCCACTTACAACAACCGGACAGACATAGAGGAGTATACAGACACTGTAACCTCTTACATCACCAAGTGCATCGATGATGTGACCCACACAAAAGACACATCATCACTGGCTAACTGGAAGCCATGGCTGACAGGGGATGTCCTCAGGCTGCTGAGGGCCAGAGACAAAGCCTACAGAGCTGGGGATGAAGCTGGCATGAAAACAGCGAGAGCCAACCTGTCCCGTGGCATCAAGGAAGCAAAAAGGAATACACTCACAAGATAACCACCCACTTCAAAGACAGCAGGAACTCACAAAGCCTATGGCAGGGCATTCAGGCCCTCACGGACTACAAGCCCGCGCCACAGAGCTGTGAGAGCAACATCCCTCTGCTCAACAACCTGAACCGCTTCTTTGCTCGCTTTGAAGCACAAAACAGCACCTGCCCACAGAAGACCCATCCCCTCTACATGAGCAGCCCCTGTGCCTCTCTGCCGACAGCGTGAAGAGGACACTTGCTGCTATCAACACCCGTAAGGCAACAGGTCCAGACAACATCCCAGGACGCGGCGCTGAAGGACTGCGCAGGGGAGCTTAAGGATGTCTTCACAGACATCTTTAACACTTCCCTGAAGCAAGCCATCGTCCCATCATGTTTCAAAGCTGCCACCATCATACCTGTGCCGAAGAAAACTGCTCCATCCTGCTTCAATGACTACCGCCTGTGGCACTGACACCCATCATCATGAAGTGCTTTGAGCGGCTTGTCATGTCACATATCAAAGCCATTCTCCCCCACCCTGACCCTTCCAGTTTGCATACCGAGCCAAGCGGTCTACAGAGGATGCAATCTGCTCTGCCCTCCACCCAGCCCTCACCCACCTGGAAAAAGAGACTCATATGTGAGATTGCTGTTTATAGACTTCAGTTCTGCATTCAACACCATAATACCACAACAACTCATCTGCAAACTTGACAAACTGGGACTCAGTACCTACCTCTGCAACTGGCTACTGGACTTCCTCTGTCAGAGGCCCCAAGTAGTAACGTGTTGGCAACAATACCTCAAGCAGCATCACACTGAGCACAGGGGCCCCAAGGCTGCGTGCTCAGTCCGCTGCTCTTCACCCTGCTGACGATGACTGCACTGCAACCTACAGCAACAATCACATAGTGAAATTTGCTGACGACACAACTCTGGTGGGTCTCATCACCAAGGGCTTAATTTGAGACTCAATACAGGTTGGAGGTCACCATCTGACCACGTGGTGCAGGGACAACAACCTCCTGCTGAACGCCAGCAAGACCAAAGAGATTGTTGTTGACTTCCGGAGAGGTCACACCCAACACCTGCCACTTACCATCGACGGTGCTGTGGTGGAGAGAGCGAGCAGCACCAAATTCCTGGGGTGCACATCAGTGAAGACCTCTCCTGGACCACCAACACTGCATCACTGGGCGAAGAGCTCAGCCGCCTGTACTTCCTGCGAAAAACTCAGGCGAAAGCAAGTGCTCCACCAGCCATCATGACCACATTCTACCGAGGCACCATTGAGAGCATCCTCTCCAGCTGTATCGCTGTGTGGGGCGGAAGCTGCACTGAATACAACAGGAAAGCCCTGCAGCATAGTGAACACAGCTGGAAGGATCATTGGTGCTTCACTCCCCCCTGAAGGACATTTACACCACCCACCTCACCCCAAGAAGGCGCACCAAAATTGTGAGTGATGCAAGTCACCCCGCCACAATCTGTTTGATCTACTGCCCTCTGGGAAGAGGTACAGAAGCCTGGCGCTAATCGCAATGTTATACCATACTGATTTCAAGGTCCTTGGATGCCATATAAGGTATGCCATATAAGGTTGTTTGCAATATTCAACGCTCAGATTTATAAAAAACCGTGTTTGAGGTGGAAAAGTGCTCATCTCCACGTCAGGTTCATACTTGACGTACGACCATTTCCTTGTGGTAATGCCGGGGTACTGCAAGCAATCTGAGGTCTAAGTGTGATGCATTTTGATTTGTGCGATACAAATGAATGAATATTTGGAAATTTTTCACAGATTTTGAAATTGGTCAAAAATCGATCAGCCATCCATGCATTTCACATGTCTAGACATTGAAATAAAAAATAATTTGGACATTATCTGACAGATTTTGAAATTTGTCAAAAAATCGGTCTCATCATCCTGACCACGAAAACTGAAAATGTGTTTGAAATAACATTATTCGTCATTCTGACCTGTTTAGTGTAGTGAGCATCTATAGCTTACCACACCAATGCAAGATAAGTTTGAAATAACATTGTATATGCTTCATTGTTATCTGTTCAAACTACTCACGACACCGTAAATGTTTGATATGAAATCATACATTCAACATTGTGACCTGCTCGAAGAACTCACGACAGCACCACTGTTTGAAATGACATGTTTAATTTTGTCCATTTGTAACTGCTTACCACGCCGATGCAAGATATGATTGAAACAACATTATACGTGCATCATTGTGTCCAGTTATGCTCAGTACACCAATGCAAGATATGTTTGAAATAGCAGTATACATTCTTAATTCTGACCTGCTCAACCTACTGACAACACCATATCAGGAAATGTGTGACAACATTCCTCAGGCTTAATTATAACATGCTTCACTGTGTCCAGTTATAACTTACATTAGTGTTGTGAGCATTTATATCTTACCACACCAATGCAAGATATGTTTGAAATAACATTCTTTAATGTTATCTCCTCAAACTACTCACGACAAGACAAATGTTTCAAATAAATAACATTATACGAGTTTCATTGTATCAGTTTTAAATGCTCAGTACACCAATGCAAGATATATTTAAAAGGGCAATTATACATGCTTCATTCTGTTTTTAGTAAGCATTTATAACCGACCACATCAATACAATATAACTTTGAAATAATCATAAATTTGAAATAATCATACATCACACATCATAAATGCTTCATTGTGTCCAGTTATAAATGCTCACTACACCTTTTTAGGATAGGTTTGAAATTAGATTATGCATTCTTCATTGGTACCTGCTCAAACTACTCAAAACACCACAAATGTTTGAAATGACATCATACAATCTTCACTCTGACCTGCTGAAACAACTCACGACCCCACACATGTTTCAAATAACATTATACATGTTTAATTTTGTCCAATTATAACTGCTCGGTACACCAATGCTTTGAAATAGCATTACATACTCTTGCTTTACTGTGCATCTTGCATTAGTGCAATGTACAATGTGCAATGTATAACTCACTAACCACACCAATGCTTACCACTCCAATGTAAGATATGATTGAAATAACATTATACACAGGTGTAGTGAGCTTTTATAACTGGACACAATAAAGCATGTATAATGTTATAAAATGAAATGATACATTCTTCAAGCTACTCCCAACACCACATTAGGAATATTTTGACCTAACATTACTTAAACTTCATTTTGACATGCTTCACTTTGTCCAGTTATATCTTGCATTGGTGTAGTGAGCATTTTAAAACTTACCACACTAATGCAAGATGTTTGAAATAACATTACACATGTTTCATTTTGTCCAGCTCATTATACATTCTCGATTCTGACCTGTTTAGTGTAGTGAGCATTTATAACTTACCAGACCTATTCAAGATATGTTTGAAATGAAATTATACATTCTTAATTGTTATCTGCGCAATTTTATTTCGATAACATGGCAAAAGCATCTTACGAACCATGAAATAATCTCATAATAGTGTTGAAAATAACCTTCCAATATTATTAAATATCATGTCAAAAACATCCCAAGAACCTCGTTTCAAAAAACCTTCCAATATTAATGCAATAACATGGCAAAACAATGCCATAGTAACAATTTCATAGCAATAACTTAGCAAAAGTATCCCAAGAAAAGGGATTACAGAAAAATGAATTACATAATAAAGTTTCAAATAACCCTACAATATCAATGCAATAAAATGGCAAAACCATTCCAACAACCTTCTAAAGAGTTTAAATTAGAGTGTGAATGTCAAAAATGATATTGCAATGATGTTACAAGGTTATTTGCAAGGCTATTCCACACTTATTTTAAGGTTGCCAAATTGTTGTATTGATATTGCAAAGTCATTTACAATTTCCATACTGATTTCAACGTTCTTGGAGTGTTTTTGCCACGGTAATGCAATGATATTGCAAGGTGATTTGCAACATTATTATGTAGTTATTAGAAGTTTTTTGGAACGCTTTTGCTATGTTATTGCAATTATATTCCATACTTATTTCAAAGTTCTTATGATGTTTTAGCCAAGATATTGGAATATTATTTCTAACGTTATTCCATACTTATTCAGGATTCTAGTGTTGTTTTACCATGTTATCGCAATGATATTGCAAGGTTGTTTGCAATATTATTATGTACTTATTACAAGATTGTTGGAATGTTTTTTTTTTATTGCAACTATATCCCAACCGTATTTCAAAGTCCTTCAGATGTTTTAGTCATGTTATCGCAATGATATTGCAATGCTATTATATATGTATTACAAGTTTGTAGGAATGGTTTTGCCAGGTCATTTGCAATGATGTTGATTCGTTATGATATACTTATTTCAAGGTTCTTGGAATGGTTCTGCTGTAATCGCAATGTTATACCATACTGATTTCAAGGTCCTTGGATGCCATATAAGGTATGCCATATAAGGTTGTTTGCAATATTCAACGCTCAGATTTATAAAAAACCGTGTTTGAGGTGGAAAAGTGCTCATCTCCACGTCAGGTTCATACTTGACGTACGACCATTTCCTTGTGGTAATGCCGGGGTACTGCAAGCAATCTGAGGTCTAAGTGTGATGCATTTTGATTTGTGCGATACAAATGAATGAATATTTGGAAATTTTTCACAGATTTTGAAATTGGTCAAAAATCGATCAGCCATCCATGCATTTCACATGTCTAGACATGAAATAAAAAATAATTTGGACATTATCTGACAGATTTTGAAATTTGTCAAAAAATCGGTCTCTCATCCTGACCACGAAAACTGAAAATGTGTTTGAAATAACATTATTCGTCATTCTGACCTGTTTAGTGTAGTGAGCATCTATAGCTTACCACACCAATGCAAGATAAGTTTGAAATAACATTGTATATGCTTCATTGTTATCTGTTCAAACTACTCACGACACCGTAAATGTTTGATATGAAATCATACATTCAACATTGTGACCTGCTCGAAGAACTCACGACAGCACCACTGTTTGAAATGACATGTTTAATTTTGTCCATTTGTAACTGCTTACCACGCCGATGCAAGATATGATTGAAACAACATTATACGTGCATCATTGTGTCCAGTTATGCTCAGTACAC
>NW_025962860.1:0-8774 GCF_017589495.1 Alosa alosa
CTGTCTTTTTCCTGACCCGGACCTTATGTGAAAACTAAGAAAATCTGAAAAGTCGAAAAAAAATCAGACAATTTTTTTTTCACTTTTTTGCCATAGATCATGCATTTCAAATGTCTAGGCGTGAATTAAAAATAATTTGGACAATATCTGACATATTTTGAAATTTGTCAAAATCTGTCTTTTTCCTGACCCGGACCTTATGTGAAAACTAAGAAAATCTGAAAAGTCGAAAAAAAAATCAGACCATTTTTTTTTTCACTTTTTTGCCATAGATCATGCATTTCAAATGTCTAGGCGTGAATTAAAAATAATTTGGACAATATCTGACATATTTTGAAATTTGTCAAAATCTGTCTTTTCCTGACCCGGACCTTATGTGAAAACTAAGAAAATCTGAAAAGTCGAAAAAAAAAAATCAGACAATTTTTTTTTTCTTTTTTGCCATAGATCATGCATTTCAAATGTCTAGGCGTGAATTAAAAATAATTTGGACAATATCTGACATATTTTGAAATTTGTCAAAATCTGTCTTTTTCCTGACCCCGGACCTTATGTGAAAACTAAGAAAATCTGAAAAGTCGAAAAAAAATCAGACAATTTTTTTTTTCACTTTTTTGCCATAGATCATGCATTTCAAATGTCTAGGCGTGAATTAAAAATAATTTGGACAATATCTGACATATTTTGAAATTTGTCAAAATCTGTCTTTTCCTGACCCGGACCTTATGTGAAAACTAAGAAAATCTGAAAAGTCGAAAAAAATCAGACAATTTTTTTTTCACTTTTTTTGCCATAGATCATGCATTTCAAATGTCTAGGCGTGAATTAAAAATAATTTGGACAATATCTGACATATTTTGAAATTTGTCAAAATCTGTCTTTTCCTGACCCGGACCTTATGTGAAAACTAAGAAAATCTGAAAAGTCCGAAAAAAATCAGACAATTTTTTTTTTTTTTCACTTTTTTTGCCATAGATCATGCATTTCAAATGTCTAGGCGTGAATTAAAAATAATTTGGACAATATCTGACATATTTTTGAAATTTTGTCAAAATCTGTCTTTTTTCCTGACCCGGACCTTATGTGAAAACTAAGAAAATCTGAAAAGTCGAAAAAAAAAATCAGACAATTTTTTTTTCACTTTTTTGCCATAGATCATGCATTTCAAATGTCTAGGCGTGAATTAAAAATAATTTGGACAATATCTGACATATTTTGAAATTTGTCAAAATCTGTCTTTTTCCTGACCCGGACCTTATGTGAAAACTAAGAAAATCTGAAAAGTCCGAAAAAAATCAGACAATTTTTTTTCACTTTTTTTTGCCATAGATCATGCATTTCAAATGTCTAGGCGTGAATTAAAAATAATTTGGACAATATCTGACATATTTTGAAATTTGTCAAAATCTGTCTTTTCCTGACCCGGACCTTATGTGAAAACTAAGAAAATCTGAAAAGTCGAAAAAAAATCAGACAATTTTTTTTTTCACTTTTTTTTTTTTGCCATAGATCATGCATTTCAAATGTCTAGGCGTGAATTAAAAATAATTTGGACAATATCTGACATATTTTGAAATTTGTCAAAATCTGTCTTTTTCCTGACCCGGACCTTATGTGAAAACTAAGAAAATCTGAAAAGTCGAAAAAAAATCAGAATTTTTTTTTTTTTCACTTTTTTGCCATAGATCATGCATTTCAAATGTCTAGGCGTGAATTAAAAATAATTTGGACAATATCTGACATATTTTTTGAAATTTGTCAAAATCTGTCTTTTTTTCCTGACCCGGACCTTATGTGAAAACTAAGAAAATCTGAAAAGTCCGAAAAAAATCAGACAATTTTTTTTTTTCACTTTTTTGCCATAGATCATGCATTTCAAATGTCTAGGCGTGAATTAAAAATAATTTGGACAATATCTGACATATTTTGAAATTTGTCAAAATCTGTCTTTTTTCCTGACCCCGGACCTTATGTGAAAACTAAGAAAATCTGAAAAGTCGAAAAAAAAAAATCAGACCATTTTTTTTTTCACTTTTTTTGCCATAGATCATGCATTTCAAATGTCTAGGCGTGAATTAAAAATAATTTGGACAATATCTGACATATTTTGAAATTTGTCAAAATCTGTCTTTTCCTGACCCCGGACCTTATGTGAAAACTAAGAAAATCTGAAAAGTCGAAAAAAAATCAGACAATTTTTTTTTTTTTTTTTTTGCCATAGATCATGCATTTCAAATGTCTAGGCGTGAATTAAAAATAATTTGGACAATATCTGACATATTTTGAAATTTGTCAAAATCTGTCTTTTTCCTGACCCGGACCTTATGTGAAAACTAAGAAAATCTGAAAAGTCCGAAAAAAAATCAGACAATTTTTTTTTTTTTTTTTGCCATAGATCATGCATTTCAAATGTCTAGGCGTGAATTAAAAAATAATTTGGACAATATCTGACATATTTTGAAATTTGTCAAAATCTGTCTTTTTTCCTGACCCGGACCTTATGTGAAAACTAAGAAAATCTGAAAAGTCGAAAAAAAAAATCAGATTTTTTTTTTTTTTTCTTTTTTTGCCATAGATCATGCATTTCAAATGTCTAGGCGTGAATTAAAAATAATTTGGACAATATCTGACATATTTTGAAATTTGTCAAAATCTGTCTTTTTTCCTGACCCGGACCTTATGTGAAAACTGAAAAGAAAATCTCAAAAATGTCTAGGCGTGAATTAAAAAAATCAGACAAATTTTTTCACTTTTTTTGACCATAGATCATGCATTTTTTTTTCAAATGTCTAGGCGTGAATTAAAAAATAATTTGGACAATATCTGACATATTTTGAAATTTGTCAAAATCTGTCTTTTTTCCTGACCCCGGACCTTATGTGAAAACTAAGAAAATCTGAAAAGTCGAAAAAAAATCAGACATTTTTTTTTTTCACTTTTTTTTGCCATAGATCATGCATTTCAAATGTCTAGGCGTGAATTAAAAATAATTTGGACAATATCTGACATATTTTGAAATTTGTCAAAATCTGTCTTTTTCCTGACCCGGACCTTATGTGAAAACTAAGAAAATCTGAAAAGTCCGAAAAAAAATCAGACAATTTTTTTTTTTTTTTTTTGCCATAGATCATGCATTTCAAATGTCTAGGCGTGAAATTAAAAATAATTTGGACAATATCTGACATATTTTGAAATTTGTCAAAATCTGTCTTTTTCCTGACCCGGACCTTATGTGAAAACTAAGAAAATCTGAAAAGTCGAAAAAAAAATCAGACAATTTTTTTTTTTCACTTTTTTTGCCATAGATCATGCATTTCAAATGTCTAGGCGTGAATAAAAAAAATAATTTGGACAATATCTGACATATTTTGAAATTTGTCAAAATCTGTCTTTTTCCTGACCCGGACCTTATGTGAAAACTAAGAAAATCTGAAAAGTCGAAAAAAATCAGACAATTTTTTTTTCACTTTTTTTTGCCATAGATCATGCATTTCAAATGTCTAGGCGTGAATTAAAAATAATTTGGACAATATCTGACATATTTTGAAATTTGTCAAAATCTGTCTTTTTCCTGACCCCGGACCTTATGTGAAAACTAAGAAAATCTGAAAAGTCGAAAAAAAATCAGACAATTTTTTTTTCTTTTTTTTTTGCCATAGATCATGCATTTCAAATGTCTAGGCGTGAATTAAAAATAATTTGGACAATATCTGACATATTTTGAAATTTGTCAAAATCTGTCTTTTTCCTGACCCGGACCTTATGTGAAAACTAAGAAAATCTGAAAAGTCCGAAAAAAATCAGACAATTTTTTTTTTTTTCACTTTTTGCCATAGATCATGCATTTCAAATGTCTAGGCGTGAATTAAAAATAATTTGGACAATATCTGACATATTTTGAAATTTGTCAAAATCTGTCTTTTTCCTGACCCGGACCTTATGTGAAAACTAAGAAAATCTGAAAAGTCGAAAAAAAAATCAGACCATTTTTTTTTCACTTTTTTTGCCATAGATCATGCATTTCAAATGTCTAGGCGTGAATTAAAAATAATTTGGACAATATCTGACATATTTTGAAATTTGTCAAAATCTGTCTTTTTTCCTGACCCGGACCTTATGTGAAAACTAAGAAAATCTGAAAAGTCGAAAAAAAAAAAATCAGACAATTTTTTTTTCACTTTTTTGCCATAGATCATGCATTTCAAATGTCTAGGCGTGAATTAAAAATAATTTGGACAATATCTGACACATTTTGAAATTTGTCAAAATCTGTCTTTTTTCCTGACCCGGACCTTATGTGAAAACTAAGAAAATCTGAAAAGTCGAAAAAAAAAAGACAATTTTTTTTTTTTCACTTTTTTTGCCATAGATCATGCATTTCAAATGTCTAGGCGTGAATTAAAAATAATTTGGACAATATCTGACATATTTTGAAATTTGTCAAAATCTGTCTTTTTTCCTGACCCGGACCTTATGTGAAAACTAAGAAAATCTGAAAAGTCCGAAAAAAAAAAAATCAGACAATTTTTTTTTTTCACTTTTTTTGCCATAGATCATGCATTTCAAATGTCTAGGCGTGAATTAAAAATAATTTGGACAATATCTGACATATTTTGAAATTTGTCAAAATCTGTCTTTTCCTGACCCGGACCTTATGTGAAAACTAAGAAAATCTGAAAAGTCCGAAAAAAAATCAGACCAATTTTTTTTCACTTTTTTTGCCATAGATCATGCATTTCAAATGTCTAGGCGTGAATTAAAAATAATTTGGACAATATCTGACATATTTTGAAATTTGTCAAAATCTGTCTTTTTTTCCTGACCCCGGACCTTATGTGAAAACTAAGAAAATCTGAAAAGTCCGAAAAAAAAAAAGAGACAATTTTTTTTTTTTTTTTTTTGCCATAGATCATGCATTTTCAAATGTCTAGGCGTGAATTAAAAATAATTTGGACAATATCTGACATATTTTGAAATTTGTCAAAATCTGTCTTTTTCCTGACCCGGACCTTATGTGAAAACTAAGAAAATCTGAAAAGTCGAAAAAAAAAAAGACAATTTTTTTTTTTCTTTTTTTGCCATAGATCATGCATTTCAAATGTCTAGGCGTGAATTAAAAATAATTTGGACAATATCTGACATATTTTGAAATTTGTCAAAATCTGTCTTTTTCCTGACCCCGGACCTTATGTGAAAACTAAGAAAATCTGAAAAGTCGAAAAAAAATCAGACAATTTTTTTTTCACTTTTTTGCCATAGATCATGCATTTCAAATGTCTAGGCGTGAATTAAAAAATAATTTGGACAATATCTGACATATTTTGAAATTTGTCAAAATCTGTGTTTTTTCCTGACCCGGACCTTATGTGAAAACTAAGAAAATCTGAAAAGTCCGAAAAAAATCAGACAATTTTTTTTTTTCTTTTTTTGCCATAGATCATGCATTTCAAATGTCTAGGCGTGAATTAAAAATAATTTGGACAATATCTGACATATTTTGAAATTTGTCAAAATCTGTCTTTTTTTTCCTGACCCGGACCTTATGTGAAAACTAAGAAAATCTGAAAAGTCGAAAAAAATCAGACATTTTTTTTTTTTTTTTCTTTTTTGCCATAGATCATGCATTTCAAATGTCTAGGCGTGAATTAAAAATAATTTGGACAATATCTGACATATTTTGAAATTTGTCAAAATCTGTCTTTTTCCTGACCCGGACCTTATGTGAAAACTAAGAAAATCTGAAAAGTCGAAAAAAAATCAGACAATTTTTTTTTTCACTTTTTGCCATAGATCATGCATTTCAAATGTCTAGGCGTGAATTAAAAATAATTTGGACAATATCTGACATATTTTGAAATTTGTCAAAATCTGTCTTTTTCCTGACCCCGGACCTTATGTGAAAACTAAGAAAATCTGAAAAGTCGAAAAAAAAATCAGACAATTTTTTTTTTTCACTTTTTTGCCATAGATCATGCATTTCAAATGTCTAGGCGTGTGAATTAAAAATAATTTGGACAATATCTGACATATTTTGAAATTTGTCAAAATCTGTCTTTTTCCTGACCCGGACCTTATGTGAAAACTAAGAAAATCTGAAAAGTCGAAAAAAATCAGACATTTTTTTTTTTTCTTTTTTTGCCATAGATCATGCATTTCAAATGTCTAGGCGTGAAATAAAAAATAATTTGGACAATATCTGACATATTTTGAAATTTGTCAAAATCTGTCTTTTTCCTGACCCGGACCTTATGTGAAAACTAAGAAAATCTGAAAAGTCGAAAAAAAATCAGACAATTTTTTTTTTTTCACTTTTTTTGCCATAGATCATGCATTTCAAATGTCTAGGGCGTGAATTAAAAATAATTTGGACAATATCTGACATATTTTGAAATTTGTCAAAATCTGTCTTTTTCCTGACCCGGACCTTATGTGAAAACTAAGAAAATCTGAAAAGTCGAAAAAAAAAAAGACAAATTTTTTTTTTTTCACTTTTTTTTTTTGCCATAGATCATGCATTTCAAATGTCTAGGCGTGAATTAAAAATAATTTGGACAATATCTGACATATTTTGAAATTTGTCAAAATCTGTCTTTTCCTGACCCGGACCTTATGTGAAAACTAAGAAAATCTGAAAAGTCCGAAAAAAAAAATCAATTTTTTTTTTCACTTTTTTTTTTGCCATAGATCATGCATTTCAAATGTCTAGGCGTGAATTAAAAATAATTTGGACAATATCTGACATATTTTGAAATTTGTCAAAATCTGTCTTTTTTCCTGACCCGGACCTTATGTGAAAACTAAGAAAATCTGAAAAGTCCGAAAAAAAATCAGACAATTTTTTTTTTTTTTCACTTTTTTTTGCCATAGATCATGCATTTCAAATGTCTAGGCGTGAATTAAAAATAATTTGGACAATATCTGACATATTTTGAAATTTGTCAAAATCTGTCTTTTTTTTTCCTGACCCGGACCTTATGTGAAAACTAAGAAAATCTGAAAAGTCGAAAAAAATCAGACAATTTTTTTTTTTTTCACTTTTTTGCCATAGATCATGCATTTCAAATGTCTAGGCGTGAATTAAAAATAATTTGGACAATATCTGACATATTTTGAAATTTGTCAAAATCTGTCTTTTTCCTGACCCGGACCTTATGTGAAAACTAAGAAAATCTGAAAAGTCCGAAAAAAAAATCAGACAATTTTTTTTTCTTTTTTGCCATAGATCATGCATTTCAAATGTCTAGGCGTGAATTAAAAATAATTTGGACAATATCTGACATATTTTGAAATTTGTCAAAATCTGTCTTTTTCCTGACCCGGACCTTATGTGAAAACTAAGAAAATCTGAAAAGTCCGAAAAAAAATCAGACCAATTTTTTTTTTTTCACTTTTTTTGCCATAGATCATGCATTTCAAATGTCTAGGCGTGAATTAAAAATAATTTGGACAATATCTGACATATTTTGAAATTTGTCAAAATCTGTCTTTTTCCTGACCCCGGACCTTATGTGAAAACTAAGAAAATCTGAAAAGTCCGAAAAAAAAATCAGACAATTTTTTTTTTTCACTTTTTTGCCATAGATCATGCATTTCAAATGTCTAGGCGTGAATTAAAAAATAATTTGGACAATATCTGACATATTTTGAAATTTGTCAAAATCTGTTTTTTTCCTGACCCCGGACCTTATGAAAACTAAGAAAATCTGAAAAGTCCGAAAAAAAAATCAGACAATTTTTTTTTTTTTCACTTTTTTTGCCATAGATCATGCATTTCAAATGTCTAGGCGTGAATTAAAAATAATTTGGACAATATCTGACATATTTTGAAATTTGTCAAAATCTGTCTTTTTCCTGACCCCGGACCTTATGTGAAAACTAAGAAAATCTGAAAAGTCGAAAAAAAAATCAGACAATTTTTTTTTTCACTTTTTGCCATAGATCATGCATTTCAAATGTCTAGGCGTGAATTAAAAATAATTTGGACAATATCTGACATATTTTGAAATTTGTCAAAATCTGTCTTTTTCCTGACCCGGACCTTATGTGAAAACTAAGAAAATCTGAAAAGTCGAAAAAAATCAGACAATTTTTTTTTCTTTTTTTGCCATAGATCATGCATTTCAAATGTCTAGGCGTGAATTAAAAATAATTTGGACAATATCTGACATATTTTGAAATTTGTCAAAATCTGTCTTTTCCTGACCCGGACCTTATGTGAAAACTAAGAAAATCTGAAAAGTCCGAAAAAAATCAGACAATTTTTTTTTTCACTTTTTTTTGCCATAGATCATGCATTTCAAATGTCTAGGCGTGAATTAAAAAATAATTTGGACAATATCTGACATATTTTGAAATTTGTCAAAATCTGTCTTTTTCCTGACCCGGACCTTATGTGAAAACTAAGAAAATCTGAAAAGTCGAAAAAAAATCAGACCATTTTTTTTTTTTTTTTTTGCCATAGATCATGCATTTCAAATGTCTAGGCGTGAATTAAAAAAAATAATTTGGACAATATCTGACATATTTTGAAATTTGTCAAAATCTGTCTTTTTTCCTGACCCCGGACCTTATGTGAAAACTAAGAAAATCTGAAAAGTCCGAAAAAAAATCAGACATTTTTTTTTTTTCACTTTTTGCCATAGATCATGCATTTCAAATGTCTAGGCGTGAATTAAAAATAATTTGGACAATATCTGACATATATTTTTGAAATTTGTCAAAATCTGTCTTTTTCCTGACCCGGACCTTATGTGAAAACTAAGAAAATCTGAAAA
>NW_025962861.1:0-8761 GCF_017589495.1 Alosa alosa
TATGTGGACGAACAAGTTTGCCTTTATGGAAAGAAATTAGTCTATTAAGGTTAATGCATTGAATGTTATAGATACTTTTACATCGAAATCAGTTTGGCATAGAAATGCATGCAAAGAGTATAATGCCACTCAACATCAACTCTGTGCATGGAACTGTGCAGGTAGCCTATTTTTGAGTGTAATTGACATGTATGCAGGAGAGGAATGATGCAAGTGACACGTTGTGCAAGGACAATAGGATCAAACGGGAAATTAAATAATTTAGTCCTACAGCCAAGTGTAGAATTAGGCCTATTATGAAGGTGAAAGCTTTCAAAAAAATCTAAAAATATTTGGTATTTATATAGTACCTAGCTAGTACCTGCAACTCAAGACAATGAGCAATCATGCAGATGAGATAGTGACAATGGCTCTCATTTATGAAACGTGCGTACGACATAAAACAGGCGTAGGACATCGTACGCTCATTTCCACGCAAAGCATGGCATTTATCAATTTGAACACGAGTGAGTGGTGGCTACGCTTGAATCTCACCTCAAAGTCTCCCATGTGGTTTTCATGGTCCTGTACTTTCCTCACCACATTACTCAAAATGTGATTGAGCATTTAGTAGACTACAGTTGTAGTTTCAAAGAATCATCATTTATCAACCAAGGAAAATATCCTTTGAACAGGAACCACGATCAGTGAGGAACAGGAGTTACACTTACTTTACTCCTAATTTGCTGTGCAAAAAATAATTTCAGGGTCTCCCGATGACGCCCATAATGCCTGCTGGCAAGTTTTTTGCCGGGTGCAATGTGAGGCTAGTGCAAGACGACGGGGCTTGGATTTAAACACGGAAACAATTTAATCATACATTACATTACATTTGGCTGACACTTTTTTAGCCAAAGCGACTTACAACATGGTAAACAGTTTAAGTTTTAGAGCAATTCTCAACAATTTTAGGACAATTTAAAACATTAGAGTGCAGTAAGAATAAGTGCATCAGTGAGTGCTGTTTTTTAACAGTTACTTGTCAGTTTAAGACGCTGGTGAGTGCTAGGATCAGTAAGACTTGTTGTAAGTGTTGCTATGAGAGGAGATGTTCTCTAAAGAGCTGGGTCTTCAGGGTTTTTTGAAAATGGAGAAGGATGTCCCTGCCCTTGTAGGAACTGGCAGTGTGTTTCCCAACGAGGAACAACAGATGAGAAAAGTTTGGATTGGCTTGAGCCGCACCGGTGGTAGAGCTAGACGCCCCTTCGCCTGAGGAGTGCAGCGGTCTGGAGGTAGTGGTATGTCTGTATGAGGGCATTCAAGTAGGTGGGAGCAAAACCGAGACTACTTTGTAGGCAAGCGTTAAAGGCTTGAATTTGATGCGGCCGCCATAGGTAGCCAGTGTAGCTGGATGAGCAGCGGGTAACATGTGCCCTTTTGGGTTGGTTTGTAGACCAAGCGCACCGCCGCGTTCTGGATCATCTGAAGTGGTTTCACTGCCCAGGCTGGGAGACCTGTCAGGAGGGCATTGCAGTAGTCAAGTCGAGATGACTATTGCCTGGAACCAGAAGTTGGGTAGTATCTTGAGTCAAGTAAGTCCTGATTTTCGTATGTTGTAGAGTGTAAACGGCATGACCGGCGACTGAGGCAACATGATCTGAGAAGTTTAGTTGGTTGTCGAACAACTCCTAGATTTCTTGCAGTCCTGGTAGGTGAAACAGACAGGGAGTCAAATTTGATGTTGATGTCCTGGTGTATGGTAGGTTTAACTGGGAGGACCAGCAGTTCAGTCTTTGAGAGGTTCAGCTGGAGGTGGTGTGCCTTCATCCATGTAGCTATGTCTGAGAGGCAATCCGAGATCCGTGCTGAAACCAAGGGTCATCAGGTGGAAAGGACAGATAGAGCTGTGTGTCGTCTGCATAGCAGTGGTATGAGAAGCCATGCGAACGGATAATCTGTGGGTGGTGTAGATAGCAAAGAGAAAGGGGCCCAGCACTGAGGGACCCCTGTGGTGAGATGGTGAGGTGCAGATAGCTGACCAAGCCATGATACGTTAAACAAGCGTCCTGTGAGGTAGGATTCAAATCAGGAGAGAGCAGAGCCAGAGATTCCCATGTTAGCGAAGTATAGAGAAGGATCACGGTGATTAACCGTGTCAAAGGCAGCTGATAAGTCAAGCAGAATGAGTACTGATGACCGGCGGTCGCCCTGGCTTCTTTTAAGGCTTCTGTTACAGACAGCAGAGCCGTTTCGTAGAGTGGCCGCTTTTGAACCCAGACTGATTTGGATCAGAAGGTTGTTCTGTGAAAGGAAGTCAGAGACCTGTTTGGAGACTGCTTCGTTCAATGCCTTCGATAGGGAAAGGCAGGAGTGAGACAGGGCGGTAGTTTCGACTTGAGCAGGGTTGAGAGAAGCTTTCTTAAATAACGGTGTTACCTGGGCCATTTTGAGCGCTGTTGGAAATGTGCGGAGGTAAGCTTGAGGCATTGATCACATGTGTGATAGCTGGAGCGATGGTCGGGCTGATGGACTGGAAGTAGGCTCAGAGGTATAGGGTCCAGCAAGCATGTGGTAGGACGGCTGCATGTCAGGAGTCTAGATACTTCACTCTCTCGGAGAGAGGCGTGAATGCTGAAAAAAGATGTTCCAGCAGTCCCACAGAGGTTGTAGGAGGCGGTATCTGAATCAGATCGTTGAGTGGGCTTGTAGAGAATTGACTGCTGATTGCCGCCACTTTGTTTGTAAAATGAGGCCCAGGTATCTGCAGTAAGGCTGGATGGAGGAGGAGGCAGCTGAGGGTTGAGTAGCGATTTGAAGGTTGAGAAAAGTTTTTGAGTGTCTGTAGCACTGTTGATTTTGTCATTGTAGAAAGCCGTCTTAGCAGCAGTGATGCTGGCTGAGAAGGAGGTCAGGAGTGTCTGGTAGTTTTTGAGGTCATCAGTTAGTTTGGTTTTGTGCCATTTCCTCTCCGCAGCTCTGAGTTTGGTGCGCTGCGATCGTAGATTGCTTTCAGGAGCTTCTGGGAAATTCATGGAGATGCCTTAATTCATTAAGAGAGTGAATAAACTTATAAAACAGAGAAATATTGTCATGTAATCCATTGATTTCAACAATGTAACTGTATTCTAGCCTAAATATCAACTATTTAAATTGTAACTATATTGGAATACAGCCTGTTACGACCCTGTGGGTATTGTGTATTATGTGTGTTTGTTACTTCTATTGTGTGCTTCCAGGCAGATTGGCTGCAGCTGAGGGGTGGTGTGAAACCCTATGACGTCAGGGTAGCCCGGCCCTTTAAAAGGGGGCTGACGTCATTGAGCTCTCTCTCTTGCTAGCTGTAGGGGATCGATTCGTTGCCACCGCGGCTGCCGCGACATCGCTGCCACTAGGGCCAGCCTCGGCCTTGCCCGTGTAACTTCGCCCATCATCTTTCTCACTCCTGGGGGTGAGAGACCAGGAGTGAGCCTGGCCGCCGAGGCCTACTTTGTAGGCCGTGTCTTTCTTAGTTTAGACATTTTTCCATTTTTTTGTATTAATAAATACACCATTTTATTACGTTTGTGTCTGCCCGTTTTTTTGTTATATCTCACAAGCCCTAGACCGGGATGTAACAAGCCCCTGCTCATAATTTGTATTCTGAATCACATAGCGTAGCCTAGCCTACATGTATTCGATACTCCCCAACACTGAAAGACTTTAAAGCTGCAGTTGGCAAGTCTGACAGATTGAGGGACTTAGCCAAAATTTTGAATGTTTACAACTCTTATGCCCCTCCCCACTACCACCGAAAGCACCCTCTCATCAAGTTTGTGCGTCGCCAGTGCACACCAGACTGCACCAGAAGAACCGAGCTGTGGATTTTTTGCAAAACAAATAACAGGCTCTAGGTGGAGGTAAAAAGTGTGTTTTTTTTTTTCTAAAATCAGCTGATTTATGTTGTTCTGTTGGAGCATAGTGTGGGTTTCAGTGAATATGATCAAAAAAATCTTGCCAACTGCAGCTTTAATTGTTGTTTTCCGTTTTCTATTCTCACAAGTGTTTACGCCTTTGCCATTATATAGACATGGGCTACACGCACAACCCTAACCACCTAAAATGCAAATAATCATTTAAAGAAAACACGATGGTATTTCAAGCAGAAGCCTAAAAACAAAGTCCTTTTAGGCAAGTCCCTCCATTCGGTGACCATTTGACAATGCTTTTGGGCACTCGTCGGGCATCCGGATCCATCCGTCCGGGCAGAAATGCGCGGCGCAAAGGCTTCACGAGACCAATCTTGCTCCAGCAGCGAGATCACAACACATGATTGGCACGATGTCTTCACAACACACCATATGATTGTCTCAATGTATTCACATCACACTGATTGGCTCAATGTATTCACATGTCGACGTTTTGCCGAGGAAGGAGTGGGATATGTGTAGACAACGGCCATTTTGGCGTGACAACTAGCCCCATGCATTTCTATGGAGTATTTTTTTGAGTGCTGTGTCTCCTAGGGTGACCAGATGAGATTAGCTGAAATTGGGACGCTTTTTTTTTGAGGGGGGGGGTGGAAGCCTACAGCTAATTTTCAAACCTGTACCAAAAATACATTTTATTCAAACATCAAGTCTGCCTCAAAATACAACAGAGAAATCATGAACTCAAAATGTCATTGTGGGAAAAAAAAAAAAAAAAAAGCAATGACTGCACAGTGCAAATCAGACCTTTCAGAATAGCCTAAGGATAATATCCTAACGCTAATAACAAGCCTTGCCAAAATTATGGGTCATTAAGTAAGAATACAAAATAATGTTTAGATTAAGTAGATTACGTTAAAGCGACATGGACATTAGGCGAACTTCCGGCGTATTCTTTTTTTTGCACAAGCTGGCTCTGCCTGCTCCGCTGCCTGCACATTCAATGTCCCCGGCTTCGCAAAATCAGTGATTCGCCCTAATTATAGAGCGTCAAAAAGAAACAAAGTAGCGGGCTGCATCCAGACACTTCTGCTGCCGTCCGGGGGCTACATGCAGTCGACTCAACCTCTATCGACAGTTTTTAATGTTTATCAGAAAATAACTACTCAGTATTCTGCTTGGATATCGGGACTGTCCCAAATTTTTGGGGCGTCTGCCTAAAACCAATTCAGAATATGTTTATAAAAACATACTCTTACAAAAAAAGTTAATGTGTCGTTTATATTATTGAAGCTCCATTGTTATGATCAAGTTAATAAAACCCTTTGACACACTTGTTTTAAGTTTTACTTTCAGTTTGCACAGGGCTAGATCAATAGCGATTATTTTCAATAATTGTAGGCTAGATCTTACCCAGACATATCGGTAGAATGGCAGACCCGTCAATAATTCCACAAAGCCCTTCATGATTCAGCCTAGTCCATGCAGGTTAGTTTACTTTGCACAATTAACAAGTTAGCATTCAGTTAGAATTCAGTGAAGTCTGAGCGTTGGCTCCAGTTACAGGAAACTGGCGTCGACTCGAAAACGCTGACAATGTCTCATGCATGGTCTCATGCATTCAGCAAATTAAAATCCACCCACAACGGATGTCATCAGTTGTTGTTAGGTACAATCACGTTAACGAGGTTGGTTATGGTATTGCCTGACGCCTTTATCAGAATTGTTGCACTAGGCTACTTCTCTTTATGCTTTCGTGTTTGGAAAAGAGCAGCAATTCTTGGCCCATATCCATTAGGCCTACAGCGGGGGAAACTAGATGTACCGCATAGCGGTACAAAATATGACCGCCGCTCAGTCCTGTACATTTGTTCCGCGAAAATAAATCACACTTCAATTTGTCTCCATATTTTACTCCATCCCCCACTCTTGAAACTTTTGTGTATGCTTGTTTGGCATGCCTGAGTGTGTGTGTGCGGCTGCACAGAAAGTACCCTACTGGTGCTGAAAAGGTGAATAGATTGTAGAATAGCCAAAGAAGATTGTTATAAAACCTTTAAAATCTTGTTATTGTTATAAAACCTTTAAAATCTCTAAACAATCACAAGTAGGGCAGTTCATCACAGTTCATCCATTGCAACTGGATTGATGAAAGGTCACTTACACCTGTGGGCTACATTGTATTTGGGAAAAGCAAAAGGTATCAGCATAATGTTATTTATTTATTTATTTTTTATGTATTTTTAAACAAAAACACCTCTGTCAGTTCCATGCCGTTTTCAACAGCTATCAAAAACAAAGGTCATTTTTGGATGGATGGATTTTTTGTGAATGTTCTTCTTCTACATAAGATTTTAGTCATCTTTAGTTCATGTAATACTTTATTGTCAATGCACAAATTAAGTAACAGTAGTCTGACACGTTATTGTTAATGCACAAATTAAGTAACAGTAGCCTAGTCTGAAACGAAATGCTGTTTTACATCTAACCAGTGGTGCAAATAACTGACATGTCCAAATGGGCCTTGATGAAATCGCGCCGCTAGACTGTTCATACACATTTTAACGGGCCAAAGTTGAAGAGCTTTTGTCCGTTATTGTTAGTGCAAATATAGGCTGATTCATGTTCCCTTGCATTGTTTAACTGAGGTCCATGGCTAGTCTGGCTTTCATCAGACCAAGCTCAATCTTTTAAGAAATCAAAAAAATAAATAGCGGGCAGATCAGGCTGGGTTCACCCAGCCTAGTCCATAGGCACCCGATATTGTTTAATTTTCGATTGAGATATACACGCCTGGCTATTCTAAATGCAAAAATGCATCAGAGGAGTTATGACAAAGCGGTAACTAACAAACTAGATCCTAATAGAAAGCTGTTAGCTTCCCCTAAGCTACAGGTAGGATTATAAGGTAGGCCCATTGACAACATAAATTGTCAATAGGCTATGCTAGCGACACAAAATAAAATCTCCTTTGAAACCAATGGCTTCGCCTTACAGTATCAAGCCGGACTTAAACTGTCATATCGGGTTGAAAAGTTGTAATAACATTCACGCAGCTCCATGAGTCAAGGAAAGCGAATGAAGTAGCCACTTCTAAATGGGACCCACTACACAGTAGCTTAAGGTGTTTTGCTAAAGCAGCCATAATGAAATGAAGGTGTCATTGTTTGATACTTCACACACACGTGCTTTTTTAATTTCACAGACTACAACTACCAAGCTGTAATCAAAGCACATCGATTCCCCTCTCACACCTGCACGCCTTTAAAACAAAATAAACAGGCGTCTCAGTCTCAATTATGTATAGGCAAAACTGTATCAGACCGATTAACGTTGGTAAATCTTCCATTGCACAGAATGATTTTGTAGCGCGTGCAATAAATGACAGTCGAAGATACAAACAGTGCTGCTATACATTTGCTTGGTATAACCGCGATTTATAGTTTTCTACAAATGCAATAAATCAAATGCCTCCATCACTCAACCAACGCTTAACGGTAACATTACCTAGGTCCTTATTGATATTACAAGATTAACGTACCTGCAGTAAAACCAAGCATGTCGATAAACATCCTCAGATTTATTTCGGCTTCAAGAAGAAATGGGAATTACACTTCATGTGAACATCGCCCTATCCTTATTAGATGTTCGCTGCGGTAAATTGCAGTCCTTGTATGAAGGCGTCCATTGTTTTTTTCCAACCCACTTTTAACTTCCAACAAAATTACGTCTCACTGCAACGATCGCCATCTAGTGGACAAGCGACTACTTCTACGCCAATACCACTGAAAATGCAGCCATGATGATGATGATGATGAATATTTATTTTGGCTTTCTTTTAATCCTACTGATTTTCATTTTTTTACGGGACAAATCACAAATAGTGATTATGAGCCAGGTTGATGTGGGCCCCTTGAGACCAACATACCATAAAAGATTCACAGAGAACTGTGTCTGCCCTACCACCCTCCTTCCGGGGTCAGTCCATGGGGGCTGCAGATGAAAGCGAAAAATGGTTCCATGCTATCCATGTGGGGGGTACATGCCCACCAAGTTTTGTACCCGGTCTTTCAGTGTCAGGAATCCTTGTTGGTGTATGTCCACTGGATGTACATAAATTATTTTATTGTAAGGCCCCCATGAGCGAAAGTACACAAAACTTGGCATGCATTCGGAGGGTGTCATAATGATCTACACTTTTAATTTACCGTTAACTAGGTGGCGCTATACATGAAATAAGTGGAAATGGGATGAGTTGACATGCCCCTTAAGACCAACATACAAAAAAAAAAGGTGGACCTCCTAGGCCCCTCACGGTTCTCGAGATATTCACAAACTGTCTCCGACCACCTACAGGCCAGTTGGTGTATAGTAACATAAATTAATTTTATTGTGTGGCCCCCATGAACAAAATTCCACACCGAACTTGGCGTGCATTCAGAAGGTGTCAAAATGATCTACACTTCCAATTTCGTGCAGTTTTGAAATATGTTAGGTCACAGATACCTACAATTACAACACCTCATTTTTTACTTTTTTGTGTTTAACTGGGTGGCTATACATGAAATTAGTGGTTATGGAATGGGTTGACGCCCCTTGAGATCAACATACAAAAAAAGGTGGTCCTCCTAAACCTTACGGTTCTCGAGATATTCACAGAAAACTGTGCCTGCCCTACCCTCCTTTTAGGTGCAGTCAAGTCCATGGGGGCTACAGATCAAAGCGAGAAAAAGCGATGGTTCCATACTATCCATATGGAGTTACATGCCCACCGGGGAATCATTGACAGAAATTTGGACATCGAAAAAAAAAAAAAAAAAAGCTGGCTAAACCGATGACCGGCAGCGGTCATAATAAGTATCAATAGTTTCGTCAAC
>NW_025962862.1:0-29013 GCF_017589495.1 Alosa alosa
CACTGACACAGGCTACCAGACACTGGTAAAACTAGCGGGGAGACAGCGGTGGTCGCGTCGAAGCAGGATTAGAACCTGTGAGGCTGGCACAATGCTTCAAAGTGCTTTGCACAGCGACTACTCCATTATGCTATGGGATCGGCTGTTTAATGTAGTGCTTTCGGTGTTCTATCAATTATGACAGTCTCGTGGCGCTGGCCGTGGCGTTTGTAAACCAAAGGCCCTCCTTCGTAAAAAAATGATTTTTTATTTCTCTGGCTGTTGCAATTGATATCAGTGGTTAATATAGGTGCCCTCAGTAAACAGCGCAACAAAAGACAGCAAACAGTTAGAAACAGTAGCATGGTGGCTTCTTAAAGATCGATGCGCCGCATACTTCGCGCATGTTCTCGCGATCAGCGATTGCACTGACACAGGCTACACTGGTAAAACTAGCGGGGAGACCGCGGTGGTCAATTCACTAAGCAGGATTAGAACCTGTGAGGCTGGCACAATGCTTCAAGTGCTTTGCACAGCGACTACTCCATTATGCTATGGGATCGCTGTTTAATGTAGTGCTTGGTGTTCTATCAATTATGACAGTCTCGTGGCGGCTGGCGTGGCGTTTGTAAACCAAAGGCCCTCCTTCTCGTAAAAAATGATTTTTATTTCTCTGGCTGTTGCAATTGATATCAGTGGTTAATATGAGTGCCCTCAGTAAACAAGCGCAACAAAAGACAGCAAACAGTTAGAAACAATGCGCGCAATTGGCTTCTTAAGAGATCGCATGCCTTGCGCGCGCGCATGTTCTCGCGATCAGCGATTGCACTGAGGCTACCAGGCTACTGGTAAAATTAACGGGGAGACCGCGGTGGTCAATTCACTAAGCAGGATTAGAACCTGTGAGGCTGGCACAATGCTTCAAGTGCTTTGCACAGCGACTACTCCATTATGCTATGGGATCGCTGTTTAATGTAGTGCTTCGGTGTTCTATCAATTATGACAGTCTCGTGTGGCTGGCGTAGCGTTTAGCAAACCAAAGGCCCTCCCTTCTGCGTAAAAATGATTTTATTTCTCTGGCTGTTGCAATTGATATCGGTGGTTAATATGAATTGCCCTCAGTAAACAGCGCAACAAAGACAGCAAACAGTTAGAAACAATGCGCCAATTGGCTTCTTAAGAGATGCGCCGCGCCGCATGCGCACACATGTTCTGCCAGCGATCAGCGATTGCACTGGCACAGGCTACCGGTAAAATTAGCGGGGAGACGGCGGTTGTCAATTCACTAAGCAGGATTAGAACCTGTGACTGGCACAATGCTTCAAAGTGCTTTGCACAGAACTACTCCATTATGCTGGGATGGCTGTTTAATGTGGTGCTTGGTGTTCTATCGAATTATGACACTCGTGGCTGGCGTGGCGTTTGTAAACCAAGGCCCTCCTTCTCGTAAAAATGATTTTTTATTTCTCTGGCTGTTGCAATTGATATCAGTGGTTAATATAAGTGCCCTCAGTAAACAGCGCAACAAAAGACAACAAACAGTTAGAAACAATAATGCAATTGGCTTCTTAAGAGATCGCGCATGCGCCGCGCGCCGCGCATGTTCTGCCGCCGATCAGCGGTGCACTGACACAGGCTACCAGGTAAATTAGCGGGGGAGACCGGCGGTAGTCCGCGATCGAAGCGGGATTAGAACCTGTGAGGCTGGCACAATGCTTCAAGTGCTTTGCACAGAACTACTTTCCATTAATGCTTTATGGGATGCGTATTGTTTAATGTAGTGCTTCGATTGATTTCTATCAATTATGACGATCTCCATTGACTGGCCGTGGATTTTGTAAACCAAAGGCCCTCCTTTCGCAAAAAATGATTTTATTTTCTCTGGCTGTTGCAATTGATATCAGTGGTTAATATGATGCCCTCAGTAAACAGCGCAACAAAAGACAGCAAACAGTTAGAAACAGTAATGCAATTGTCTTCTTAAGGAAGTCATACCCGCATATACGCCATGTTCTCGCTGATCAGCGATTACTGACACAGGCTACCAGACACTGGTAAAACTAGCGAGGAGACGCGGTGGTCGCGTCGAAGCAGGATTAAGAACCTGTGAGGCTGGCACAATGCTTCAAGTGCTTTTGCTGCTTGACTACTCCATTATGCTATGAATTAAGCTGTTTAATGTAGTCTTGGTGTTCTATCAATTATGACAGTCTCGTGGCCTGGCGTGGCGTTTGTAAATAAAGGCCCACTCCTTCGTAAAAAAAATTATTTTTTATTTCTCTGGCTGTTGCAATTGATATCAGTGGTTAATATGAGTGCCCTCAGTAAACAAGCAACAAAAGACAGCAAACAGTTAGAAACAATGCGCATAATTGGCTTCTTAAAGAGATGCATTACGCCGCCTTGCGCCACATGTTCAGCGATCTCAGCGATTGCACTGACACAGGCTACCGGTAAAATTAGCGAGGAGACCCGGTGGTCAATTCACTAAGCAGGATTAGAACCTGTGGCAGCTGGCACAATGCTTCAAAGTGCTTTGCACAGAGACTACTCCATTATGCTATGGGATGCTTCTGTTTAATGTAGTGCTGGTGTTCTATCAATTATGACAGTCTCGTGGCGCTGGCCTTGGCGTTTGTAAACCAAAGGCCCTCCTTCTCATAAAAAAATGTTTTTATTTCTCTGGCTGTTGCAATTGATATAAGTGGTTAATATGGTGCCCTCAGTAAACAGCGCAACAAAAAGACAGCAAACAGTTAGAAACAGTAATGCAATTGGCTTCTTAAAGAGATGCCGCCGCGCCGCGCTTCGCGCGTGTTCTCGCGATCAGCGATTACACTGACACGGCTACCAGACACTGGGTAAAACTAACGGGGAGACGACGGTGGTCACGTCGAAGCAGGATTAGAACCTGTGAGGCTGGCACAATGCTTCAAGTGCTTTACACAGCGACTACTCCATTATGCTATGGGATGCTGTTTAATGTAATGCCAGTGTTCTATCAATTATGACACTCACCGTGGCGCTGGCCATTAAGCGTTTGTAAACCAAAGGCCCTCCTTCTCGTAAAAAATGATTTTTTATTTCTCTGGCTGTTTGCAATTGATATCAGTGGTTAATACCAAGGTGCCCTCAGTAAACAAGCAACATAACAAAAAAAGACAGCAAACAGTTAGAAACAATACTTATAATTGGCTTCTTAAGAGATCCATACTTTTGCACACATGTTCTCGCGATCATGATTGCACTGACACAGGCTACCGGTAAAATTAACGGGGGAGACAGCGGTTGTCAATTCACTAAGCAGGATTAGAACCTGTGGCAGCTGGCTGTCACTTCAAGTGCTTTGCACAGAGACTACTCCATTATGCTATGGGATGCAGCTGTTTAATGCTTAGTGCTTTGGTGTTCTATCAATTATGACAGTCTTCGTTGGCTGGCGTGGCGTTTTGTAAACCAAAGGCCCTCCTTCTACATTAAAAAATGATTTTTATTTCTCTGGCTGTTGCAATTGATATCAGTGGTTAATATGAGGTGCCCTCAGTAAACAGCTGTAAAAAAAGGGGAGACAGCAAACAGTTAAACAGTAAGCAATTGTTGGCTTCTTAAAGATGCATACCCGCATCGCCGCGCATGTTTCATGATCAGCGGTGCACTGACACAGGCTCACCAGACACTGGCAAAATTAGCGGGGACCCGCGGGTGGTCGCGTCACTAAGCAGGATTAGAACCTGTGAGGCTGGCACAATGCTTCAAGTGCTTTGCACAGCGACTACTCCATTATGCTATGGGATGGCTGTTTAATGTAGTGCTTGGTGTTCTATCAATTATGACAGTCTGTGGCGGCTGGCCATGGCGTTTGTAAACCAAAGGCCCTCCTTCTCGTAAAAAAATGATTTTTTTTCTCTGGCTGTTGCAATTGATATCAGTGGTTAATATAGGTGCCCTCGGTAAACAGCGCGAACAAAAGACAACAAACAGTTAGAAACAATTAGCATAATTGTCTTCTTAAGAGATCGCCCGCACGCCGCCGCATACGCATGTTCTCGCGATCAGCGATTGCACTGACACAGGCCAGACACGGTAAAATTAGCAAGGGAGACATGGTGGTCAATTCACTAAGCAGGATTAGAACCTGTGACCGCTGGCACAATGCTTCAAGTGCTTTGCACAGAGACCTACTCCATTATGCTATGGGATCAGCTGTTTAATGTAGTTAACGATTGTTCTATCAATTATGACAGTCTCGTGGCGGCTGGCCGTGGCGTTTGTAAACAAAGGCCCTCCTTCTCGTAAAAAAATGATTTTTATTTCTCTGGCTGTTGCAATTGATATCAGTGATTTAATATAGGTGCCCTCAGTAAACAGGCGCAACAAAAGACGGCAAACAGTTAGAAACAGTAATGCAATTGGCTTCTTAAGAGTCGCCGCTGCGCCGCGCACGCATGTTCTCGCGCGATCAGCGTTGCACTGACACAGGCTACCAGACACTGGTAAATTAGCGGGGAGACCAGCGGTGGTCAATTCACTAAGCAGGATTAAGAACCTGTAGGAGGCTGGCACAATGCTTCAAGTGCTTTGCACAGAGACCTACTCCATTATGCTATGGGATGGCTGTTTAATGTAGTGCTCGGTGTTCTATCAATTATGGCAGTCTCGTGGCGCTGGCCGTGGCGTTTGTAAACCAAAGGCCCCTCCTTCTCATAAAAAAATGATTTTTATTTCTCTGGCTGTTGCAATTGATATCAGTGGTTAATATGGTGCCCTCAGTAAACAGCGCAAAAAAAAAAGACAGCAAACAGTTAGAAACAGTAACGCAATTGGCTTCTTAAGAGATCATACGCGCTACGCATACTTGCTCATGTTATCGCGATCCAGCGTGCACTGACACAGGCTACACCAGACACTGGTAAAATTAACGGGGAACCGCGGTGGTCAAATTCACTAAGCAGGATTAGAACCTGTGGGCTGGCACAATGCTTCAAGTGCTTTGCACACGAGACTACTCCATTATGCTATGGGATGGTATTTTAATGTGGTGCTGGTGTTCTATCAATTATGACAGTCTCGTGGGCTGGCCGTGGCGTTTTAAACCAAAGGCCCTCCCTTCTCGCAAAAATGATTTTTTATTTCTCTGGCTGTTGCAATTGATATCAGTGGTTAATATGAGGTGCCCTCAGTAAACAGCGCAACAAAAGGCAGCAAACAGTTGAGAAACAATGAACACCAATTGGCTTCTTAAGGATCACTTGCATACGCATACACGCCCGCATGTTCTCGCGATCAGCGATTGCACTGACACAGGCTACACACCAGACACTGGCAAAACTAACGGGGACCCCGCGGTGGTCAATTCGAAGCAGGATTAGAACCTGTGAGGCTGGCACAATGCTTCAAGTGCTTTGCACTGGCGACTACTCCATTATGCTATGGGATGTGTTTAATGTAGTGCTTAGTGTTCTATCAGTATGACAGTCTCGTGGCCTGGCCATAGCGTTTGTAAACCAAAGGCCCTCCTAAGTAAAAATGATTTTTATTTCTCTGGCTGTTGCAATTGATATCAGTGGTTAATATAGGTGCCCTCAGTAAACAGCGCAACAAAAGACAGCAAACAGTTAGAAACAGTAAAGCAATTGGCTTCTTAAGAGATAAAAGCGCATACGCCGCGCATGTTCTCGCGATCAGCGATTACTGACACAGGCTACGGTAAAATGCTAGAGGAGACGCGGTGGTCAATTCACTAAGCAGGATTTAGAACCTGTGAGGCTGGCACAATGCTTCAAGTGCTTTGCACAGAGACTACTCCATTATGCTATGGGATAAGCTGTTTAATGTAATGCTTCGGTGTTCTATCAATTATGACAGTCTCGTGGCGCTGGCCGTGGCGTTTGTAAACCAAAAGGCCCTCCTTCTCATAAAAAAAAAAAAAAAATGATTTTTATTTCTCTGGCTGTTGCAATTGATATCAGTGGTTAATATGGGTGTGCCCTCAGTAAACAAAGCGCAACAAAAGACTGGCAAACAGTTAGAAACAGTAATACGAAATTGGCTTCTTAAGAGATGCGCCGCGCCGCCGCCGCGCTATGTTCTCGCGATCAGCGATTGCACTGACACAGGCTACCAGACACTGAAAAAACTGCTGGGAGACGCTGTGGTCCAATTCACTAAGCAGGATTAGAACCTGTGGCTGGCACAATGCTTCAAATACTTTGCACACTGAGACTACTCCATTATGCTATGGGATCGCTGTTTAATGTAATGCTTGGTGTTCTATCAATTATGACAGTCTCATTGGCGCTGGCCGTGGCGTTTGTAAACCAAGGCCCTCCTTCTCGTAAAAATGATTTTTTATTTCTCTGGCTGTTGCAATTGATATCAGTGGTTTAAATATGAGTGCCCTCAGTAAACGCGCAACAAAAAGACAGCAAACGGTTAGAAACAATGCGCAATTGGCTTCTTAAAGATCGCGCACTTGCGCGCCGCGTATGTTTCGCGATCAGCGATTGCACTGAAACACAGGCTACACCAGACACTGGCAAAACTTAGCGGGGAGACAGCGGTGGTCCGCGTCGAAGCAAGGATTAGAACCTGTGAGGCTGGCACAATGCTTCAGTGCTTTGCACAGGAACTACTCCATTATTATGCTATGGGATCGCTGTTTAATGTGGTGCTTGGTGTTCTATCATTATGACAGTCTCGTGGCGCTGGCCATAGCGTTTGTAAACCAAAGACCCTCCTCGTAAAAAAATGGATTTTTATTTCTCTGGCTGTTGCAGATTGATATCAGTGGTTAATATGAGTGCCCTCAGTAAACAAGCGCCAACAAAAAAGACAGCAAACAGTTAGAAACAAGTAGCATATTGGCTTCTTAAGGATCTCGCGCGCAGCACGCACACTGCAGCATGTTCTCGCGATCAGCGATTGCACTGACTGAGCTACCGGTAAAATTAACGGGGAGACGGTGGTCAATTCACTAACGGGATTAGAACCTGTGACGCTGGCACAATGCTTCAAGTGCTTTGCACAGAGACTACTCCCACATTATGCTATGGGTTTAATGTAGTGCTTTCGGTGTTCTATCAATGACAGTCTTTGGTCTGGTGGCGGTGGGGTTTAAATAAAGGCCCTCCTTCACCATAAAAATTATTTTTTATTTCTCTGGCTGTTGCAATTGATATCAGTGGTTAATATGATTGCCCTCAGTAAACAGCGCAACAAAAGACAACAAACAGTTAGAAACAGTAACGCAATTGGCTGTAAGAGATCCTGCGCCGCTAACGCCGCGTGTTGTTCACCATGATCAGCGGTGCACTGACACAGAGCTACACCAGACACTGGCAAAACTAGCGGAGACCCGCGGTGGTCGCGTCGAAGCAGGATTAGAACCTGTGGGGCTGGCACAATGCTTCAAGTGCTTTGCACAGCGACTACTCCATTATGCTATGGGATCGCTGTTTAATGTAGTGCTTGGTGTTCTATCAATTTATGACAGTCTCTGATGGCCCTGGCCATAGCGTTTGTAAACCAAAAGGCCCTCCCTCGTAAAAAAAATGATTTTTATTTCTCTGGCTGTTGCAATTGATATCAGTGGTTAATATGAGGTGCCCTCAGTAAACAGCGCAACAACAAAAGACAGCAAACAGTTAGAAACAATAACGCAATTGGCTTCTTAAGAGATGCGCATACCGCCGCATGTTCTCATGATCAGCGTTGCACTGACACAGGCTACCGGTAAAATTCTTGGGGAGACGGTGAATCAATTCACTAAGCAGGATTAGAACCTGTGGCAGCTGGCACAATGCTTCAAGTGCTTTGCACAGAGACTACTCCATACATGCTATGGGATCGCTGTTTAATGTAATGCTTTCGGTGTTCTATCAATTATGACAGTCTCATTGGCCGCTGGCCGTGGCGTTTGTAAACCAAAGGCCCTCCTTCTCGTAAAAAATGATGATTTTTATTTCTCTGGCTGTTGCAATTGATATCAGTGGTTAATATGAGTGCCCTCAGTAAACACGTAAAAAAGACAGCAAACAGTTAGAAACAGTAGCGTAATTGGCTTCTTAAGAGATAAACGCATACGCCGCGCATGTTCTCATGATCAGCGATTGCACTGACACAGGCTACACCAAAATTAGCAAAACCTTTGTGGTCAATTCACGTCGAAACAGGATTAGAACCTGTGGGCTGGCACAATGCTTCCAGGTGCTTTTGCACAGAGACTACTCCCATTATGCTATGGGATGCAGCTGTTTAATGTAATGCTTGGTGTTCTATCAATTATGACAGTCGTGGCGCTGCCATAGCGTTTGTAAACCAAAGGCCCTCCTTCTCCATAAAAATGATTTTTATTTCTCTGGCTGTTGCAATTGATATCAGTGGTTAATATGAGTGCCCTCAGTAAACGAAACAACAAAAGACAGCAAACAGTTAGAAACAATGCAATTGGTGGCTGTAAAGAGATCGCGCAGCGGCATACGCCGCATGTTCTCGCGATCAGCGATTGCACTGACACAGGCTACACTGGCAAAACTAGCGGGAAGGCAGGGGTGGTCAATTCACTAAGCAGGATTAGAACCTGTGAGGCTGGCACAATGCTTCAAGTGCTTTGCACAGCGACTACTCCATTATGCTATGGGATCTTTGTTTAATGTAGTGCTTGGTGTTCTATCAATTATGACGGTCTCTACGTGACGCTGGCGTGGCGTTTGGCGCAAACAAAGGCCCTCCTTGCGTAAAAATGATTTTTTATTTCTGGCTGTTGCAATTGATATCAGTGGTTAATATGAGTGCCTCAGTAAACGAAAGCGCAACAAAAAAAGACAGCAAACAGTTAGAAACAATGCGCAATTGGCTTGTAAGAGATGTACGCCGCGCCATACGCATGTTCTCGCGATCCAGCGATTGCACTGACACAGGCTACGGTAAAATTAGCGGGGAGACCGCGGTGGTCAATTCGCAAGCAGGATTAGAACCTGTGGGGGCTGGCACAATGCTTCAAGTGCTTTGCACAGCGACTACTCCATTATGCTATGGGATGGCTGTTTAATGTAATGCGCGGTGTTCTATCAATTATGACAGTCACCGTGACGCTGGCCGTGCGTTTGTAAACCCAAGGCCCTCCTTCTCATAAAAAAATGATTTTTATTTCTCTGGCTTTTGCAATTGATATCAGTGGTTAATATGAGTGCCCTCAGTAAACAGCGCAACAAAAAAGCAAACAGCAAACAGTTACGCAAACATGTTCGCGATCCAGCAATTGTCTTCGGTAAAATTAAGACCGCGGTGGTCAATTCACTAAGCGGGATTAGAGACCGCTGGCACAATGCTTCCAGCAGAGGTGCTTTGCACATGTACTCCATTATGCTATGGGATGGCTGATCAGTGTTCTATCGAATTATGACAGTCTCGTGACGCTGGCCGTAGCGTTTGTAAACCAAAGGCTATTCTCATAAAAATGATTTTTTATTTCTGGCTGTTGCAATTGATATAAGTGGTTACTGGTAAAACAAACAGTTTAGAAACAATGTCGTGGGAGATCGCGCACGTTGCATGTCGATCGCGTGACACGCTAAGACACTGGTAAAACTAACGGGGAGACAGCGGTGGCGGATCAGCGAGGAATAGAACCTGTGAGGGGCTGGCACAATGCTTCAGAGATGCTTTGCTGGCGACTACTCCATTATGCTATGGGATGGCTGTTTTAATGTAATGCTTGGTGTTCTATCAGTATGACAGTCGTGGCTGACGTGGCGTTTGTAAACCAAAGGCCCTCCTTCGGAAAAAAAATGATTTTTATTTCTCTGGCTGTTGCAATTGATATCAGTGGTTAATATGAGTGCCCTCAGTAAACAGGCGCAACAAAAGACAGCAAACAGTTAGAAACAATAACGCAATTGGCTTCTTAAGAGATGCTTGCGCCGCGCACGCACACATGTTCTGCGATCAGCGATTGCACTGACACAGGCTACCGGTAAAATTAGCGGGGAGACATGATTGGTCAATTCACTAAGCAGGATTAGAACCTGTGACGCTGGCACAATGCTTCAAGTGCTTTTGCACAGAGACTACTCCATTATGCTATGGGATGGCTGTTTAATGTAGTGCTCGGTGTTCTATCAATTATGACAGTCTCGTGGCGCTGGCCGTAGCGTTTGTAAACTAAAAGGCCTCTCCTTCTCGTAAAATGATTTTATTTCTCTGGCTGTTTGCAATTGATATCAGTGGTTAATATGATTGCCCTCAGTAAACAGCGCAACAAAAGTGTAAACAGTTAGAAACAGTAGCTTAATTGGCTTCTTAAGAGATCATACGCCGCGCCGCCGCGCATGTTCACGATCAGCGATTGCCACTGACTGAGGCTACACCAGACACTGGCAAAACCGCGGGGAGACCCGCGGTGGTCAGTCCGAGTCGAGCAGGATTAGAACCTGTGAGGCTGGCACAATGCTTCAAGTGCTTTTGCACAGCGACTACTCCATTATGTATGGGGATGGCTGTTTAATGTAATTCTTGGTGTTCTATCAATTATGACAGTCTCGTGGCTGTGGCCGTGGCGTTTGTAAACCAAAAGGCCCTCCTGCGTAAAAAAATGATTTTTTATTTCTCTGGCTGTTTGCAATTGATATCAGTGGTTAATATGAGGTGCCCTCAGTAAACGGCGCAACAAAAGGACAGCAAACAGTTGAAAACAGTAGCGCAATTGGCCTTTCTTAAAGTCGCGCGCATACGCCGCATGTTCTCGCGATCAGCGGTGCACTGACACAGGCTACCGGTAAAATTAGCGGGAGACCCATGGATTGGTCAATTCACTAAGCAGGATTAGAACCTGTAGCTGGCACAATGCTTCAAGTGCTTTTGCACAGAGACTACTCCCATTATGCTATGGGATTTCTGTTTAATGTAATGGCGGTGTTCTATCAATTATGACAGTCTCATTGGCTGGCCTTGGCGTTTGTAAACCAAAGGCCCTCCCTTCTCATAAAAAACAATTTTTTATTTCTCTGGCTGTTGCAATTGATATCAGTGGTTAATATGAGTGCCCTCAGTAAACAGCGCAACAAAAAAGACAACAAACAGTTAAAACAGTAATGCAATTGGCTTCTTAAGAGATCATACTTGCCTTTTGCATGTTCTGATCAGCGGTCGCACTGACACAGGCACACCAGACACTGGTAAAAGTCAGGGAGACGCTTTGTGAGATCAATTCACTAAGCAGGATTAGAACCTGTGGAGGCTGGCACAATGCTTCAAGTGCTTTGCACAGGAACTACTCCATTATGCTATGGGATGGCTGTTTAATGTAATTCTTGGTGTTCTATCATTATGACACCTCTCTCGTGGCGCTGGCGTGGCGGTTTGTAAACCAAAGGCCACTCCTTTCTCATAAAAAATGATTTTTTATTTCTCTGGCTGTTGCAATTGATATCAGTGGTTTAATATGAGTGCCCTCAGTAAACAGCGCAACAAAAAAAGGCAGCAAACAGTTAGAAACAGTGCAATTGGCTTCTTAAGAGATCGCCGCATACGCCGCGCCGCGCGTGTTCTCGCTGATCGCGATTGCACTGACACAGGCTACACCGGACACTGGCAAAACTAGCGGGGAGACCCGGCGGTGGGTCGCGTCACTAAACAGGATTAGAACCTGTGAGGGCTGGCACAATGCTTCAAGTGCTTTGCACAGCCGACTACTCATTATGCTATGGATAAGCTGTTTAATGTGGTGCTTGGTGTTCTATCAATTATGACGATCTCGTGGCGCTGGCCATGGCGTTTGTAAACCAGGCTCCTTCTCGTAAAAAATGATTTTTTATTTCTCTGGCTGTTGCAATTGATATCAGTGGGTTAATATGAGTGCCCTCAGTAAACAGGCGCAACAAAAAGACAGCAAACAGTTAAAACAATAACGCAATTGGCTTCTTAAGAATCATACGCCGCCGCGCATGTTCTCGCGATCAGCGATTGCACTGACACAGGCCACCAGACACGGTAAAATTAGCGGAGACACGGCGGTAGTCAATTCACTAAGCAGGATTAGAACCTGTGGCAGCTGGCACAATGCTTCAAGTGCTTTGCACAGGAACTACTCCATTATGCTATGGGATAAGCTGTTTAATGTAGTGCTGATTATTTCTATCAATTATGACAGTCTACCGTGGCGCTGGCCATTGCGTTTGTAAACCAAAGGCCCTCCTTCTCATAAAAATGATTTTATTTCTCTGGCTGTTGCAATTGATATCAGTGGTTAATATGAGTGCCCTCGGTAAACAGCGCAACAAAAGACAGCAAACAGTTAGAAACAGTAATGCAATTGGCTTCTTAAGAATCGCACGCGCACGCACGCATGTTCTCGCGATCAGCGATTGCACTGACACAGGCTACCAGACACTGGTAAAACTAGCAGGGAGACGCGGTGGTCATTCACTAAGCAGGATTAGAACCCTGTGAGGCTGGCACAATGCTTCAAGTGCTTTTGCACAACGACTACTCCCATTATGCTATGGGATCAGCTGTTTAATGTAGTGCTTGGTGTTCTATCAATTATGACAGTCTCGTGGGCTGGCCATGCGTTTGTAAACCAAAAGGCCCTCCTTCTTAAAAAAAATGATTTTTTTATTTCTCTGGCTGTTGCAATTGATATCAGTGGTTAATATGAGTGCCCTCAGTAAACAGCATAGCAACAAAAGACAGCAAACAGTTAAACAGTAACGCAATTGGCTTCTTAAGAGATCGCACGCACGCACATATGTTCTCGCGATCAGCGATTGCACTGACACAGGCTACACTGGTAAAATTAGCGAGGGGAGACCGCGGTGGTCAATTCACTAAGCAGGATTAGAACCTGTGGGGCTGGCACAATGCTTCAAGTGCTTTGCTGGCGACTACTCCATTATGCTATGGGATAAGCTGTTAATGTAGTGCTTGGTGTTCTATCAATTATGACAGTCTCATTGGCTTAAGCCGTAGCGTTTGTAAACCAAAGCCCTCCTTCTCATAAAAATGATTTTTATTTCTCTGGCTGTTGCGAATTGATATCAGTGGTTAATATGAGTACCCCTCAAGTAAACAGCGCAACAAAAAAGACAGCAAACAGTTAAAACAGTACGCCAATTGGCTGTAAGAGATCGCGCCGCATACGCGCATGTTCTCGCGATCAGCGATTACACTGACTTCTGACTACGGTAAAATTAACGGAGACCGCTGTGGTCAATTCACTAAAAGCAGGATTAGAACCTGTGGAGGGCTGGCACAATGCTTCAAGTGCTTTGCACAGAGACTACTCCATTATGCTATGGGATAAGCTGTTTAATGTATTGCGGTGTTCTATCAATTATGACAGTCTCGTGGCGCTGGCCGTGGCGTTTGTAAACCAAAGGCCCTCCTTCTCATAAAAAATGATTTTTTATTTCTCTGGCTGTTGCAATTGATATCAGTGGTTAATATGAGTGCCCTCAGTAAACAGCGCAACAAAAAAGACAGCAAACAGTTAGAAACGATATGGTGGCTTCTTAAGAGATCGCGCATGCCTTAACGCCGCGCATGTTCTCATGATCAGCGAGTGCACTGACACAGGCTACACCAGACACTGGCAAAAACCGCGGGGAGACTTGGCGGTGGTCGCATTCAGTAAGGATTAGAACCTGTGAGGCTGGCACAATGCTTCAAGTGCTTTGCACAGCGACTACTCCATTATGCTATGGGATGGCTGTTTAATGTAGTGCGGTGTTCTATCAATTATGACAGTCTCGTGGCGCTGGCCATAGCATTTGCAAACCAAGGCCCCTCCTCATAAAAATGATTTTTTTTATTTTCTCTGGCTGTTGCAATTGATATCAGTGGTTAATATGAGTGCCCTCAGTAAACAGCGCAACAAAAGACAGCAAACAGTTAGAAACAATAACATAATTGGCTTCTTAAGAGGTCATACGCGCATGCCGCCGCGTATTTCGCGATCAGCGATTGCACTGACACAGGCTACGGTAAAATTAGCGGGGGGAGACAGCGGTGGTCAATTCACTAAGCAGGATTAGAACCTGTGACGCTGGCACAATGCTTCAAGTGCTTTTGCACAAGACTTCTCCATTATGCTATGGGATGCGCTGTTTAATGTAATGCTTGGTGTTCTATCAATTATGACAGTCTCATTGGCGCTGGCCGTGGCGTTTGTAAACCAAAGGCCCTCGCTAAAAAATATTTTTATTTCTCTGGCTTTTACAATTGATATCAGTGGTTAATATGAGTGCCCTCAGTAAACAAGCGCAACAAAAGACAGCAAACAGTTAGAAACAGTGCGCAATTGGCTTCTGTAAGAGATGCGCGCGCGCCGCGCCGCGCCGCGCATGTTCTGGCGATCAGCGATTGCACTGACACAGGCTACCGGTAAAATTAAAGGAGACCGCGCGGTGGTCAATTCACTAAACGGGATTAGAACCTGTGACAGCTGGCACAATGCTTCAAAGTGCTTTGCACAGAGACTACTCCATATGCTATGGGATCGCTGTTTAATGTAGTGCTTTCGGTGTTCTATCAATTATGACAGTCTCGTGGCCTTCAGCGTAGCGTTTGTAAACCAAAGGCCCTCCTTCTCATAAAAAAATGATTTTTTATTTCTCTGGCTGTTGCAATTGATATCAGTGGTTAATAGGTGCCCTCAGTAAAACGCAACAAAAAAAGACAGCAAACAGTTAGAAACAGTAATGCAAAATTGGCTGTAGAGATCGCCGCATACGCCGCCGCTACGCATGTTCTCGCGATCAGCGATTGCACTGACACAGGCACCAGACACTGGCAAAACTTAGCGGGGAGACACGGTGGTCGCGTCGAAGCAGGATTAGAACCTGTGAGGCTGGCACAATGCTTCAAAGTGATGCTTTTGCACAGCGACTACTCCATTATGCTATGGGATGCATGTTTAATGTAGTCTTGAGTGTTCTATCAATTATGACACTCTCGTGGCGCTGGCATTGGCGTTTGTAAACCAAAGGCCCTCCTTCTCGGGTAAAAAATGATTTTTATTTCTCTGGCTGTTGCAATTGATATCAGTGGTTAATATGGGTGCCCTCAGTAAACAGCGCAACAAAAGACAGCAAACAGTTAGAAACAGTAGCAATTGGCTTCTTAAAATGTACGCCGCACTTAACGCGCACACATGTTCTCGCGATCAGCGATTACACTGATGACACAGGCTACGGTAAAATGCGGGAGACGCGGTTGTCAATTCACTAAGCAGGATTAAAGACCTGTGGCAGCACAATGCTTCAAGTGCTTTTGCACAGAGACCACTCCATTATGCTATGGGATGCAGCTGTTTTAATGTAGTGCTTCGGTGTTCTATCAGTATGACAGTCTCGTGGCGGCTGGCCGTGGTTGTAAACCAAAGGCCCTCCTTCTCAAATAAAATGATTTTTATTTCTCTGGCTGTTGCAATTGATATCCAGTGGTTATGCAGGTGCCCTCAGTAAACAGCGCAACAAAAAGACAGCAAACAGTTAGAAACAGTAACGCAGTGGCTTCTTTAGAGATCACTTACGCCGCATACGCCGCATGTTCTGTGATCAGCGTTACACTGACACAGGCTACGGTAAATTAGCAGGAGAGACTGGCGGTGGTCAATTCACTAAGCAGGATTAGAACCTGTGACGCTGGCACAATGCTTCAAGTGCTTGCACAGAGACTACTCCATTATGCTATGGGATGGCTGTTTAATGTAGTGCTTCGGTGTTCTATCAATTATGACAGATCTCGTGGGCTGGCCGTAGCGTTTGTAAACCAAAGGCCCTCCTTCTCATAAAAATGATTTTTATTTCTCTGGCTGTTACGAATTGATATAAGTGGTTAATATGAGTGCCCCTCGGTAAACAGCGCAACAAAAGACGGCAAACAGTTAGAAACGGTAATGCAATTGGCTTCTTAAAGAGATCCATACGCACTGCGCCACGCCGCGTATTTCTCGCGATCAGCGTTGCACTGACACAGGCTACCGGTAAAATTAACGGGGAGACCCCGGTGGTCAATTCACCTAAGCAGGATTAGAACCTGTGGGGGCTGGCACAATGCTTCAAGTGCTTTGCACAGAGACTACTCCATTATGCTATGGGATCGGCGCTGTTTAATGTGGTGCCGGTGTTCTATCAATTATGACACTCTGGCGCTGGCCGCATTGGCGTTTGCCAAACCAAGGCCCTCCTTCTCATAAAAAAATGACTTTTTTATTTCTCTGGCTGTTGCAATTGATATCAGTGGTTAATATGAGTGCCCTCAGTAAACAAGCGCAACAAAAGACAGCAAACAGTTAGAAACAGTGCGCCAATTGGCTTCTTAAGAGATCATACGCATATGCGCCGCGCGCATGTTCTCGCGATCAGCGATTGCACTGACACAGGCTACACCAGACACTGGCAAAACTAGCGGGGAGACAGCGGTGGTCAATTCACTAAGCAGGATTAGAACCTGTGAGGCTGGCACAATGCTTCAAGTGCTTTGCACAGCGACTACTCCATTATGCTATGGATCGCTGTTTAATGTAGTGTTGGTGTTCTATCAATTATGACAGTCTCGTGGCTGGCCATGGCGTTTGTAAACCAAAGGCCCTCCTCGTAAAAAATGATTTTATTTCTCTGGCTGTTGCAATTGATATCAGTGGTTAATGAGTGCCCTCAGTAAACATGCGCAAAACAAAAGACAGCAAACAGTTAGAAACAGTAGCATAATTGTCTTCTTAAGAGAGATCGCCGCATACGCATGTTCTCGCATGATCGGTGCATACACTGAGCACCAGACACTGGTAAAATTAACGGGGAGACCGCGGTGGATGGTCACTAAGCAGGATTAGAACCTGTGAGGCTGGCACAATGCTTCAAGTGCTTTGCACAGCGACTACTCCATTATGCTATGGGATAAGCTGTTTAATGTGCAATGCTTGGTGTTCTATCAATTATGACAGTCTCGTTACGCTGGCGTGGCGTTTGTAAACCAAAGGCCCTCCTTCGTAAAAATGATTTTTATTTCTCTGGCTGTTGCAATTGATATCAGTGGTTAATATAGGTGCCCTCAGTAAACAGCGCAACAAAAAAAGACAGCAAACAGTTAGAAACAGTAGCATAATTGGCTTGTAAGAGATCGCCCGCACGCCCTTACGCCATGTTCTGCTTGATCGCGATTGCACTGACACAGGCTACCGGTAAAGTGATGCTTGAGGAGACGCGGTGGTCAATTCACTAAGCAGGATTAGAACCTGTGACGCTGGCACAATGCTTCAAGTGCTTTGCACAGGAGACTACTCCATTATGCTATGGGATGGCTGTTTTAATGTAGTGTTCGGTGTTCTATCAATTATGACAGTCTCGTGGCGCTGGCGGTAGCGTTTGTAAACCAAAGCCCCTCTTCTCATAAAAATGATTTTTTATTTCTCTGGCTGTTGCAATTGATATCAGTGGTTAATATGGTGCCCTCAGTAAACAGCGCAACAAAAAAAAGACAGCAAACAGTTAAGAAACAGTAACGCAATTGGCTTCTTAAGAATCGCCGCACGCGCGCGCGCATGTTCTCGCGATCAGCGATTGCACTGATTTTGAGCTACACCAGACACTGGCAAAAACTAGCGAGACGGTGGTCGCGTCGAAGCAGGATTAGAACCTGTGAGGGCTGGCGCAATGTCTTCAAGTGCTTTGCACAGCGACTACTCCATTGTACTATGGGATGCTGTTTAATGTAGTTGCTTGGTGTTCTATCAATTTATGACAGTCTCAGTGACGCTGGCCATAGCGTTTGTAAAACCAAAAGGCCCTCCTTCGTAAAAAAATGATTTTTATTTCTCTGGCTGTTGCAATTGATATCAGTGGTTAATATGAGTGCCCTCAGTAAACAGCGCGAACAAAAAAGACAGCAAACAGTTAGAAACAATGCGCGGTGGCTTCTTAAGAGATGCCGCGCGCATATGCGCCCATGTTCTCGCGATCAGCGATTGCACTGACACAGGCTACCCGGTAAAATTCTTGAGGAGACCGCGGTGGTCAATTCACTAAGCAGGATTAGAACCTGTGACGCTGGCACAATGCTTCAAAGTGCTTTGCACAGAGACTACTCCATTATGCTATGGGATGCGCTGTTTAATGTGGTGCTAGCGGTGTTCTATCAATTATGACAGTCTCGTGACGCTGGCCGTAGCGTTTGTAAACCAAAGGCCCTCCTTCCTCATAAAAATGATTTTTATTTCTCTGGCTTTTTTGCAATTGATATCAGTGGTTAATATGAGTGCCCTCAGTAAACAGCGCAACAAAAGAACCCGGCAACCAGTTAGAAACAGTAATGCAATTGGCTTCTTTAGAGATGTAACGCCGCGCCGCATACGCATGTTCTCGCGATCAGCGATTGCACTGACACAGGCTACCAGTAAAATTAAAAGGGGAGACGCGGTGGTCTATTCACTAAGCAGGATTAGAACCTGTGGGGCTGGCACAATGCTTCAAGTGCTTTTGCACGCGACTACTCCGTATGCTATGGGATTCGGCTGTTTAATGTGGTGCTTTCGGTGTTCTATCAATTATGACAGTCTCGTGGCGGCTGGCCGTGGCGTTTGTAAACCAAAAGGCCCTCCTTCTCATAAAAAAATGATTTTTATTTCTCTGGCTGTTGCAATTGATATCAGTGGTTAATATGAGTGCCCTCAGTAAACAGCGCAACAAAAAAGACAGCAAACAGTTAGAAACAGTAATGCAATTGGCTTCTTAAGAGATCGCCGCACGCCTTACTTGCGCATGTTCTCGCGATCAGCGATTGCACTGAAACACAGGCTACCAGACCGGTAAAACTAACGGGGAGACCGCGGTGGTCAATTCACTAAGCAGGATTAGAACCTGTGAGGCTGGCACAATGCTTCAAGTGCTTTTTTGCATGACTACTCCGATATGCTATGGGATGGCTGTTTAATGTAGTCCTTGGTGTTCTATCGAATTATGACACTCATTGGCGCTGGCCGTGGCGTTTGTAAACAAAGGCCCTCCTTCTCGTAAAAAATGATTTTTTATTTCTCTGGCTATTTGCAATTGATATCAGTGGTTAATATGAGTGCCCTCGGTAAACAGCGCAACAAAGACAGCAAACAGTTAGAAACAGTAGCATGAAGTGGCTTCTTAAGAGATGCATACCTTGCCCTTGCCTTGCGCATGTTCTGCGATCAGCGGTGCACTGACACAGGCTACGGTAAAATTAGCGGGGGGAGACGCGGTGGTGGTCAATTCACTAAGCTTGGGATTAGAACCTGTGGCCTTTGGCACAATGCTTCAAGTGCTTTTGCACAGACTACTCCATTATGCTATGGGATCGGCTGTTTAATGTATGGTGCTGGGTGTTCTATCAATTATGACAGTCACCATTGGCTGGCCGTAGCGTTTGTAAACAAACCAAGGCCCATCCTTCTCATAAAAAATGGATTTTTATTTCTCTGGCTGTTGCCGAAACTGATATCAGTGGTTAATATGAGTGCCCTCAGTAAACAGCGCAACAAAAGACAGCAAACAGTTAGAAACAGTAGCATAATTGTCTTCTTAAGAGATGTACGCCATGCCTTGCGCATGTTCTTTCAGCGATCAGCGGTGCACTGACACAGGCTACACAGACACTGGCAAAACTAACGGAGATTGTGGGTGGTCGCGTCGAAGCAGGATTAGAACCTGAGGGCTGGCACAATGCTTCAGTGCTTTTGCACAGCGACCTACTCCATTATGCTATGGGATCGCTGGTTTAATGTAGTCGCAGTGTTCTATCAATTATGACAGTCTACCGTGGCTGGCCATAAAGCGTTTGTAAACCAAAAGGCCCTCCTGCGTAAAATGATTTTTATTTCTCTGGCTGTTGCAATTGATATCAGTGGTTAATATAGGTGCCCTCCAGTAAACAGCGCAACAAAGGGCAGCAAACAGTTAGAAACAATTGCGCAATTGGCTTCTTAAGGGTCATGCCTTGCGCCGCGCCGCATGTTCCTGCGCTGATCAGCGTGCACTGACACAGGAGCTACCCGGTAAAATTAACGAGGAGACGCGGTGAGTCAATTCACTAAACGGGATTGCGCCGCCTTGGCTGGCTGTCGCTTCAGTGCTTTTGCACAGAGACTTCTCCATTATGCTATGGGATCAGCTTCTGATTTAATGTATTAGCGGTGTTCTATCAATTATGACAGTCTCGTGACGCTGGCGTAGCGTTTGTAAACCAAAGGCCCTCCTTCTCGCAAAATGATTTTTATTTCTCTGGCTGTTGCAATTGATATCAGTGGTTAATATAGGTGCCCTCAGTAAACAAGCGCAACAAAAGACGGCAAAACAGTTAGAAACAGTAACGCCAATTGGCTTCTTAAGGAGATCGCCGCGCTGCCTTGCGCGTGTTCTCGCGATCAGCTGATTGCACTGACACAGGCTACGGTAAAATTAACGGAGACGCGGTGAGTCAATTCACTGGCAGGATTAGAACCTTTGAGCTGGCACAGTAAGCAGTGCTTTGCACAGAGACTACTCCCGTATGCTATGGGATAAACGACAATGTATTAGCTCGATTGTTTCTATCAGTGCAACTGATCTCGTGGCCTTTGGCCGTGGTGCCAGCAAAACCCTCCTAAGTAAAGTAGTTTTATTCTCTGGCTGTTGCAATTGATATCAGTGGTTAATATATGGTGCCTCAGTAAACAGGCGCAACAAAAGACATAAACAGTTAGAAACAGTAACGCGTTGGCTACCAGAGATGTGCATACATGCGCCACGCGTGTTCTCCGCGATCAACGTTGCGCAGCTGAGCTACCAGACACTGATGCAAAACTAACGGGAGACCGCGGTGGTCACGTGAAGCGGATTAGAACCCTGTGAGGCTGGCACAATCTTCAAGTACTTTACTGTGACTACTCCATTATGCTATAGGATCGCTGTTTAATATGATCTTGGTGTTCTATCAATTACAACGGTCTACGTGGCGGCGCTGGCATGTGTTGTAAACCAGGCCTCCTACGTAAATGATTTTTATTTCTCTGAAACAACGAATTGATATCAGTGGATAATATAGGTGCCCTCAGTAAACAGCATAACAAAGACAGCAAACAGTTGAAACAATAGCATAATTGGCTTCTTGAAGTGCACGCTGCATGCCTTACGCACGTTCGCGATCAGCGATTACTGTTCCACAGGCTACGGTAAAATTAGCGGAGGCAGCGTTGATCAATTCACTAATGAGTTAGAACCTGTAGGCTGGCACAATACTTCAAGTGCTTTGCACGAGAGACTACTCCATTATGCTATGGGATCGCTGTTTAATGTAGTGCTGGTGTGTTCTATCAATGTAACAGTCTCGTGGCGCTGGCACGTAGCGTTTGTAAACCAAAGCCCTCCTTCTCGTAAAAAATGATTTTATTTCTCTGACTCATGCAATTGATATCAGTGGTTAATATGGGGTGCCTCAGTAACAAGCGCAACAAAGACAACCACGAAGTTAGAAACAGTAACAATTGACTGTAAGAGATCGCCTGCGCCTTCCTACATGATCCAGCGATTGCACCAACCTGAGCTACCTGTAAATTAAGGAACCCTTGTTGGTAATTCACTAAGCAGGATTAGAACATGACGCTGGCTGGTCGCTAAGTGCTTTGCTGAGACTACTCCATTATGCTATGGGATAAGCTGTTTAATGTAGTACTCGGTGTTCTATCAATTATGACAGTCTCGTTACGCTGGCCGTGGCGTTTGTAAACAAAGGCCCTCCTTCTCGTAAAGTTTTATTACTCTGTATTGCAATTGATATCAATGGTTAATATAGTACCTCAATAAACAAGCGCAAAGACAGCAAACGATTCGAAACAGTCATAGTAAGCCTGGGGTCGCGCGCTTGCGCCTGTGCGCATGTTCTCGCGATCAGCGATTGCACTGACACCATTACGGTGAAACTAACGGAGACCGCGGTGGTCCGCGTCGACGGGATTGGAACCTGAAATGGCGGCACAATGCTTCAAATGCTTTGCGCGACTACTCCGCGCCGCTATGGGATCACTGTTTAATGGTGCTTGATGCTATCCAATTATGACGGTCTGGTGGCTGGCGCGGCGTTTTGCCGACGGGTACCTTCTAAGTAAAAGATTTTATTTCTCTGGCTGTTGCAATTGATATCAGTGGTTAATATAGGTGCCCTCAGTAAACCGCAACAAAGACAGCAAACAGTTGAAACAATAGCATAATTGGCTTCTTAGAGATACGCGCATGCGCCGCACACATGTTCTGCGCGATCCAGCGGTGCACTGACACGAGCTACGGTAAAGTGTGAGACGCGGTGGTCAATTCACTAAGCGGGATTAGAACCTATGGCCTTTGGCTGTCGCTAAGTGCTTTGCACGGAACTACCATTATGCTAGGATCGCTGTTTAATATAGTGCTGGTGTTCTATCAATTGCGGCAGTCGTGGCTAGCCTGGCGTTTATAATAAAGGCCTCTTCGTAAAAATGATTTTTATTTCTCTGGCTGTTGCAATTGATATCAGTGGTTAATATAGTCCCTCAGTAAACAGCGCAACAAAAAGACGGCAAGTGATTAGAAACAGTACGCGCGGTGACTACAGAGATGCATGCGCCTGCGCACGCCGTTCTCGCGATCAGCGTTGCACTGACACAGGCTACGATGCAAGTGCGGAGACGCGGTGATCAATTCACTAGCAGTTAGAACCTGTAAGGGCGGCACAATGCTTCCAAGTGCTTTGAGACTACTCATTATGCTATGGGATGGCTGGCACAATGTACGTACCGTTTCTATCGTTATGACGGTCATTGTGTAGCGTTTGTAAACCAAGGCCTCAATACCGTAAAAATGATTTTGTTTCTCTGGCTGTTGCAGGTGTTCAGTGGTTATATGAGGTGCCTCAGTAACAGCTACAAACAGAACAGCAAAAGTTGAAACAATGCGCAATTGGCTAAGAGATCGCCGCCGCGCATACGCATGTTCTACCGCGATCAGCGATTGCACTGACTTTGGGCTACCTGTAAAATTGAGAGACGCGTTAATTCACCGGCAAGTTAGAACCTGGCGGCTGGCTGTGCTTCAAGTGCTTTGCACGAACTTCTCCATTATGCTATGGGATGGCTGTTTAATGTAGTATGGGTATTATCAGTGCAATGATCCTGAATTACGCTGGCGTGGCGTTTGTAAACCGAGCCTCAATATAAAAAATGATTTTTATTACTCTGGCTGGTACGTTGATATCAGTAGTTGCATATAGTGCCTCAGTAAACAGCGCAACAAAAGACGGCAAACAGTTGAAACAGTCACGCCGGTAAACTGTAGAGATACCGCCTTGCACGCGTATTTCGCGATCAGCGATTACTGACACAGGCTACGGTAAATTGTGGGGGCAGGGTGGTCGATTCACTAAAGTTGAACCTGTGACGCTGGCACAGTAGCTGAGTGCTTTGCAGCGACTACTCAGCCATGCTATGGGATGGCTGTTTAATGGTGCTGGTGTTCTATCAGTGCTGTGTCTCGCGGCGCTGGCCGTGGCGTTTGTAAACCAAAGCCTCCCTTCATAGTAAAAAATGATTTTCTTTCTGGCTGTACGGTGGTATCAGTGGTTAATACATGGTGCCCTCAGTAAACAAGCGCAACAAAAAGACAGCAAACAGTTAAACAGTCGTACAATTGGCTGAGATACATGCCGCCTGCTGTTCTCGCGATCAGCGTTGCACTGACCTGGGCCTGAACACTGATAAAACTGGAGACCGCGGTGGTCACGTCAAGCAGGATTAGAACCTGAGGCGCTGATGCTTCAAGTGCTTTACGAGACTACTCCATTATGCCGCTATGGGATAAGCTGTTTTAATGTAGTGCTCGGTGTTCTATCAATTCTGACGATCTCATGTGGCTGGCGTAGCATTTGTAAACCAAAGCCCTCCTTCTAAAGTAAGAAATGATTTTATTTCTCTTGCTGTTACAATTGATATCAGTGGTTAATATGAGTGCCCTCAGTAAGCGCAGCAAAAGACAGCAAACAGTTGAAACACAATGCTTGCTAATTGGCCTGTAAGAGATGTTTGCCTTATGCACGCATGTTCTCATGATCAGCATTGCACTGACACAAACTACCAATTTCTTGGTAAAACTGCGGGGAGAACCGCAGTGATCACGTCGAGCAAGTTAGAACCTGTGAGGCTGGCTTTGTCGCTGATACTTTACTGTGACTACTCATTATGCTATGGGATCACTGTTGTGTAGTGCTTGGTGTTCATAATTACCAACTGATCTCGTAGCGCTGGCCGTGCGTTTGTAAACAAAAGCCCTCCTTCTCGGTAAGATTTTTATTTCTCTGGCTGTTGCAATTGATATCAGTGGTTAATACAAAGGGTGCCCTCAAAGTAAACAATGTAACAAAAAGATGTAAACAATTAAGTAATGTAGTGGCTAAGTCACTGCATACATACGCACACATGTTCTGGGTTTTGCGTCTAGCGATTGCTGCGCTGACTACGGTAAAGTGCTTGAGAGACGCGGTGGTCAATTCACTAAGCAGTTAGAACCTGTGGCCGCTGGCTTTAGTAACAAGTGCTTTGCACAGAATTCTCCATTATGCTATGGGATCGCTGTTTAATATAGTGCTCGTTATCAATTATGACAGTCTGGCGTAGCCCATAGCGTTTGTAACTAAGGCCACTCCTTCTGTAAAAAAATAGTTTTGTACTACTCTGGCTGTTGCAATTGATATCAGTGGTTAATATGGTGCCTCAGTAAACAGCGCAACAAAAGACAGCAAATGATTAGAAACAATGCGCAATTGGCTAGCAAGATCGCTGCCTCATACTATTTTCTAGCGATCAGCGATTGCACTGACCTGAACTACCTGTAAAATTAAGAGACCGCGGTGGGTCAATTCACTAAGCGGGATTAGAACCTGTGACGCTGGCACAGTAAGCTGTTACTTTGCACTGAGACTTCTCCATTATGCTGGGATCGCTGTTTAATGTAGTGCTGGGTGTTCTATCAATTATGACAGTCTCGTGGCTGGCGTGGTTATAAACCAAAAGGCCCTCGCCTCATAAAAAATGATTTTCTCTGGCTGTTGCAATTGATATCAATGGTTGTATGAGTGCCCTCAGTAAACAAGCGCAACAAAGACAGCAAACAGTTGAAACAGTCATACGTTGGCTTCTTAAGAGGTATGCCTTGCGCTTGCGCATGTTCTCGCGATCAGCGATTGCGCAACACAGGCTACCAACACTGGTAAAACTAACGGGAACCGCGGTATTACGTCGAGCAGGATTGCGAACCTGTGAGGCTGGCTTTAAATGCTTCAAGTCTTTACACAGAACTTCTCCATTATGCTGGGATGGCTGTTTAATGGTGCTGGTGTTCCTCGTTATGACGGTCTACCAGCGCTGGCGTGGCGTTTATGCTGACAAAGGCCCTCCTTCTCGTAAAAATGATTTTTCTCTGGCTGTTGCAATTGATATCAGTGGTTAATGTAAGGTGCCCTCAGTAAACTATGAAAAGACAGCAAACAGTTGAAACAGTAGCATGGTGGCTAGCAAGGGTCGCCGCGCATGCGCACATGTTCTTCGCGGTCAAGCGATTACTGACACAGGCTACCGGTCGTGCGCGGGGAGACCCGGCGGTGGTCAATTGCTAACGGGATTAGACCTGTGGCGACGGCTGTGCTTCCAAGTGCTTTGCACAGAGACTACTCATTATGCCGGATGCTGTTTAATGTTCAGGTGTTCCTATCAATTATGACAGTCTCGTGGCCTTGTGCCAAGCGTTTGTAAACAAGGCCCTCCTTCATTAAAAAATATTTTATTTCTCTGGCTGTTTGGTGGTATCAGTGGTTAATAACAAGTGCCTCGATAACGGCATAACAAAAGACAGCAAAGTTAGAAACAGTAACGCAATTAGCTGTGAGATCGCCGCCGCATGCGCCTTGCGCTTGTGTTCTGTGATCAGCGGTGCGCGGCACAGGCTGCGGTGAATTAACGGAGACATGATGCGATCAATTCACTAAGCAGGATTAGAACCTGTGGCTGGCACAATGCTGAAGTGCTTTGCACAGAGACTACTCCATTATGCTATGGGATGGCTGTTGTCATAGTGCTAAATTATTCTATCGAATTATGACAGTCTGTGGCGCTGGCCATAGCGTTTGTAAACCAAGGCCCTCCTTCTCGTAAAAAATGATTTTATTTCTCTGGCTGTTTACAATTGATATCAATGGTTAATAGGTGCCCTCAGTAAACAAGCGCAACAGGCAACAAAATTCCAGAAACAATAGCATAATTAGCTTCTTAAGAGATACATGCCACTTGCGCTACGCATGTTCGCGATCCAGCGTTACTGACACAGGCACCCTGTAATTAAGGAGACCCATGATGGTCAATTCACTAAAGCAGGATTAAGACCTGTGGCCTTTGGCACAATGCTTCAAGTGCTTTGCTGAGACTTCTCCATTATGCTATGGGATGGCTGTTTAATGTAGTACAATTATCAAGTACAGCAGTCTCATTCGCTGGCGTGGCGTTTGTAATGACCCTCGCTTCAGTAAAAGTTTTATTACTCTGGCTTGCCATTGATATCAGTGGTTAATATGGGTGCCCTCAGTAAACAGCGCAAAAAATTGGCAAACGGTTAGAAACAGTCATGCAAATGGCCAAGAAGATATGCGCACGCCTTGCGCATGTTCGCGATCAGCGATTGCGCTGACTTACATTTCCTGCGTAAAGGAGACCGCGGTGGTCAATTCACTAGCAAGTTAAGAACCTGTAGCTGGCACAATGCTTCAAGTGCTTTGCTGAGACTACTCCAGCTATGCTACTGGGGTCCTTTAGTTGATAACAGTGCTAGGTGTTCTGTCATTATGACAGTCGTGGCGCTGGCCGTAAGCGTTGTAAACCGAAGCCCTCCTTCCTCATAAATAGTTTTCTTTCCTCTGGCTGTTGCAATTGATATGATGGTTAATAGTGCCTCAGTAAACAGGCGCATAGCAAAAAGACAGCAAACAGTTAGAAGCAGTCCTTAAATTGGCTGTAAGAGATCGCTTGCCTTGCGCATGCGCATGTTCTCGCGATCAGCGATACGCAGCACAGGCTACCGAACACTGGTAAAACTAACGGGAGACCCATGGTCACGTCGAAGCAGAGATTAGAACCTGTGAGCGCTGGTACTTTAAGTGCTTTGCACAGTTTACTCCATTATGCTGTGGGATGGCTGTTTAAATGTAGTGCTGGTGTTCTATCAATTATGACAGTCTAAACAGCGCTGGCCGTAGCGTTTGTAAACCAAAGGCCTCCTTCTCATAAAAAATGATTTTTTCTTTCTGGCTGTTGCAATTGATATCAGTGGTTAATATGAGTGCCTCAATCAAAACAGCTAATAACAAAAAAGACAACAGTTAGAAACAGTCATACCAATTGGCTTCTTAAGAGATCATATGCGCTGCCTTGCGTATTCTACCATGATCAGCGATTACACTGACACAGAGCTACACCAAGACACTGGTAAAACTAGCGGGAGACATGCTGGTGGTCACGTCGACAGGATTAAAACCTGTGAAGGCTGGCACAATGCTAAGTGCTTGCAGAGACTACTCCATTATGCTATGGGATAAGCTGTTTAATGTAGTGCTGGGTGGTTCTATCAATTATGACAATCTCGTGACGCTGGCCATGGCGATTTGTAAACCAAGAGCCCTCCTTCACCGTAAAAATGATTTTTATTTCTCTGGCTGTAATTGATAATCGATGGTTAATATGAGTACTTATATTAAACAGCGCATAACAAAAAAGACAGCAAACAGTTAGAAACAGTAGCATAATTGGCTTCTTAAAAAGGAGATGCACTTGCGCATGTTCTCGCGATCAGCGATTACTGACTTTTGGCTGCCGTCGCGGAGACCCGGTGGTCAGTCACTCGCTTGGGATTAGAACCTGTGGCGCTGGCACAGTAGCTGGTGCTTTGCACGAGAGACTACTCCATTATGTATGGGATCGTTGTTTAATATAGTGCTGGTGTTCTATCAATTATGACAGTCTCGTGACGCTGGCCATAGTTTGTAAACCAAGGCCCTCCTTCTCGTAAAAATGATTTTTATTTCTCTGGCTGTTACCCAATTGATATCGGTGATTAATATGGTGCCCTCAGTAAACAAGCGCAACAGACAAAAAGTTAGAAACAGTAACGCCAGTTAAAGCTGTAGAGATCGCCACGCGTACGCATGTTCGCGATCAGCGTTGCCACTGACACGAGCTACCGTAAGTGGGGAGACCGGCGGTGGTCAATTCACTAAGCAGGATTAGAACCTGTGACTGGCACAATGCTTCAAGTGCTTTGCTGAGACTACTCCATTATGCTATGGGATCGCTGTTTAATATAGTGCTGGGGTGTTCTATCAATTATGACAGTCTCGTGGCTGGCACGTAGCGTTTGTAAACCAAAGGCCCTCCTTCTCATAAAATGATTTTCTTTCTCTGGCTGTTGCAATTGATATCAGTGGTTAATATGAGTGCCTCAGTAAACAGCGCGTAAAGGAGCAGCAAACAGTTAGAAACAGTCATGCAATTGGCTTCTTAAGAGATCGCCGCACTGCCTTGCGCATGTGTTCTCGCGATCAGCGATTGCACTGACACAGGCTACCAGACACTGGTAAAACTAACGGGAGACCGGCGGTGGTCGCGTCGAAGCAAGTTAGAACCTGTGAGGCGGCACAATGCTTCAAGTGCTTTGCACAGAGACTACTCCATTATGCTATGGGATCGCTGTTTAATGTGGTACTCGGTGTTCTATCAGTGCCTGCCAACCAGTCTCGTGGCGCTGGCGTGGCGTTTGTAAACCAAGGCCTCCTTCTCGTAAAAATGATTTTTATTTCTCTGGCTGTTGCGAGGTGAAGTATCAGTGGTGAATGAGTGCCTCAGTAAACGAGCGCCAGCAAAAGCCAGCAAACAGTTAGAAACAGTAGCATAATTGTGGCTTCTTAGAGATCGCCGCGCCGCATGCGCCGCGCATGTTCGCGATCAGCGATTGCACTGACACAGGCTACCAG
>NW_025962863.1:0-8729 GCF_017589495.1 Alosa alosa
TCATTGCAACAGCCAGAGAAATAAAAATCATTTTTTCACCGAGGAAGGGGCCTTTGGCCTACCTGCGCTAAGACCAGCTGTCACGAGACTGTCATAATGGATAGAACACCAGGCACTACATTAAACAAGCTCCCATTAGCCCAATGGACTAGGCGTAGCTGTGCAAAGCATGAAGCATTGTGCCAGCGTCACAGGTTCTAATCCTGTTTCATGTGACCACCAGCGGTCTCCGTTAATTTTACTGGTGTCCGGTAGCTTGGTTAGTGCAATGTCGCCAGATCGCGAAAAAAGATGCTTCGCGTCGCGATCTCTTAAGAAGCCAATTAGTGACTGTTTCTAACTGTTTGCTGTCTATTTGTTGCTGTTTACTGGGGGCACTCATATTAACCACTGATATCATTTGCAACAGCCAGAGAAATAAAAAATCATTTTTTCACGAGAAGGAGGGCCTTTGGCCTACCTGCGCTAAAGACCAGCTGTCAGAGACTGTCATAATGGATAGAACACACCGGGCACTACATTAAACAAGCTCCGTAGCCCAATGGACTAGGCGTCGCTGTGCAAAGCATGAAGCATTGTGCCAGCGTCACAGTTCTAATCCTGTTTCATGGCGTGACCACAGCGGTCTCCGTTAATTTTACTGGTGTCCGGTAGCTTGGTTAGTGCAATCGCGGGTCAGCGAAAAAAGTGCTGGCGTCGCGATCTCTTAGAAGCCAGTGCGTGACTGTTTCTAACTGTTTGCTGTCTATTTTTGCGCTGTTTACTGAGGGGGCACTCATATTAACCACAGATATCATTTGCAACAGCCAGAGAAATAAAAATCATTTTTTACGAGAAGGAGGGCCTTTGGCCTACGCGCTAAGGCCAGCTGTCCGCGAGACTGTCATAATGGGATAGAACACCGAGCACTACATTAAACAGCTCCCGTAGCCCAATGGACTAGGCGTAGCTGTGCAAAGCACTTGAAGCATTATTGCCAGCGTCACAGGTTCTAATCTGTTTCATGGCGTGACCACCGCGGTCTCCGTTAATTTTACTGGTGTCCGGTGGCTTGGTTAGTCTGTCGCGGATGAAGCGAAAAAAATTAACTTCGTCGCGATCTCTTAAGAAGCCAATTCATTATTGACTGTTTCTAACTGTTTGCTGTCTATTTATTTAAGCTGTTTACTGAGGGCACTCATATTAACCACTGATATCATTTGCAACAGCCAGAGAAATAAAAATCATTTTTCACGAGAAGGAGGGCCTTTGGCCTACACTGCGCTAAAGGCCAGCTGTCCGCGAGACTGTCATAATGGATAGAACACCGAGCACTACGTTCAACAGCGCTCCCGTAGCCCAATGGACTAGACGTAGCTGTGCAAAGCACTTGAAGCATTGTGCCAGCGTCACAGGTTCTAATCCTGTTTCATGACGTGACCCAGCGGTCTCCGTTAATTTTACTGGTGTCCGGTAGCTTGGTTAGTGCAATCGCGGATCGCGAAAAATTAACTGCGTCGCGATCTCTTAAGAAGCCAATTGCGTGACTGTTTCTAACTGTTTGCTGTCTATTTGTTTCGCTGTTTACTGAGGGGCACTCATATTAACCACTGATATCATTTGCAACAGCCAGAGAAATAAAAATCATTTTTCACGAGGAAGGAGGGCCTTTGGCCTACACCTGCGCTAAGGCCAGCTGTCGAGACTGTCATAATGGATAGAACACCGAGCACTACATTAAACAAGCTCCCGTAGCCCAATGGACTAGGCGTAGCTGTGCAAAAGCTTGAAGCATTGTGCCAGCGTCACAGGTTCTAATCCTGTTTCATGGCGTGACCACCGCGGTCTCCGTTAATTTTACTGGTGTCGGTGGCTTGGTTGAATTGTCGCAGAATCCCGAAAAGTGCTGCGTCGCGATCTCTTAAGAAGCCAATTCGTGACTGTTTCTAACTGTTTGCTGTCTATTTGTTGCGCTGTTTACTGAGGGCACTCATATTAACCACTGATATCATTTGCAACAGCCAGAGAAATAAAAATCATTTTTACGAGGAAGGAGGGCCTTTGGCCTACTGCGCTAAGGCCAGCTGTCGAGACTGTCATAATGGATAGAACACGAGCACTACATTAAACAAGCTCCCGTGGCCAATGGACTAGGCGTAGCTGTGCAAAAGCACTTGAAGCATTGTGCCAGCGTCACAGGTTCTAATCCTGTTTCATGGCGTGACCACGCGGTCTCCGTTAATTTTACTGGTGTCCGGTGGCTTGGTTAGTGCTGTCGCAGATCGCGAAAAAGTGCTAGCGTCGCGATCTCTTAAGAAGCCAATTGCGTGACTGTTTCTAACTGTTTGCTGTCTATTTGTTTCGCTGTTTACTGGGGGCACTCATATTAACCACTGATATCATTTGCAACAGCCAGAGAAATAAAAATCATTTTTTTCACGAGGAAGGAGGGCCTTTGGCCTACACCGCGCTAAGGCCAGCTGTCACGAGACTGTCATAATGGATAGAACACCCGAGCACTACATTAAACAGCTCCGTAGCCCAATGGACTAGGCGTGGCTGTGCAAAGCACTTGAAGCATTGTGCCAGCGTCACAGGTTCTAATCCTGTTTCATGGCGTGACCACCGCGGTCTCCGTTAATTTTACTGGTGTCGGTAGCTTGGTTAGTGTGTCGCAGATCGCGAAAAAGTGATTAACTGCGTCGATCTCTTAGAAGCCAATTGCGTGACTGTTTCTAACTGTTTGCTGTCTATTTGTTGCGCTGTTTACTGGGGGCACTCATATTAACCACTGATATCATTTGCAACAGCCAGAGAAATAAAATCATTTTTACGAGGAAGGAGGGCCTTTGGCCTACACTGCGCTAAGGCCAGCTGTCGAGACTGTCATAATGGATAGAACACCGAGGCACTACATTAAACAGGCTCCGTGGCCCAATGGACTAGGCGTAGCTGTGCAAAGCACTTGAAGCATTGTGCCAGCGTCACAGGTTCTAATCCTGTTTCATGGCGTGACCACAGCGGTCTCCGTTAATTTTACTGGTGTCCGGTAGCTTGGTTAGTGCAATGTCGCAGATCGCGAAAAAAGTGATGCTAGCGTCGCGATCTCTTAAGAAGCCAATTGCGTGACTGTTTCTAACTGTTTGCTGTCTATTTGTTGCGCTGGTTACTGGGGCACTCATATTAACCACTGATATCATTTGCAACAGCCAGAGAAATAAAAATCATTTTTTACGAGAAGGAGGGCCTTTGGCCTACACGCTGCAAAAGGCCAGCTGTCACGAGACTGTCATAATGGATAGAACACCGAGCACTACATTAAACAGCTCCGTAGCCCAATGGACTAGGCGTGGCTGTGCAAAGCACTTGAAGCATTGTGCCAGCGTCACAGGTTCTAATCCTGTTTCATGGCGTGACCACCCGCGGTCTCCGTTAATTTTACTGGTGTCGGTAGCTTGGTTAGTGCAATGTCGCAGATGGAAAAAAAATTGCTGCGTCGCGATCTCTTTAAAGCCAATTGCGTGACTGTTTCTAACTGTTTGCTGTCTATTTGTTAAGCTGTTTACTGGGGGCACTCATATTAACCACTGATATCATTTGCAACAGCCAGAGAAATAAAATCATTTTTTACGAGAAGGAGGGCCTTTGGCCTACACCGCGCTAAGGCCAGCTGTCACGAGACTGTCATAATGGATAGAACACCGAGCACTACATTAAACAAGCTCCGTAGCCCAATGGACTAGGCGTAGCTGTGCAAAGCACTTGAAGCATTGTGCCAGCGTCACAGGTTCTAATCCTGTTTCATGGCGTGACCACAGCGGTCTCCGTTAATTTTACTGGTGTCCGGTGGCTTGGTTAGTGCAATCGCAGATGCGAAAAAGTGCTGCGTCGCGATCTCTTAAGAAGCCAATTCGTGACTGTTTCTAACTGTTTGCTGTCTATTTGTTGCGCTGTTTACTGAGGGCACTCATATTAACCACTGATATCATTTGCAACAGCCAGAGAAATAAAAATTTTTCACGAGAAGGAGGGCCTTTGGCCTACACCGCGCTAAGGCCAGCTGTCGCGAGACTGTCATAATGGATAGAACACCGAGCACTACATTAAACAGCTCCGTAGCCCAATGGACTAGGCGTAGCTGTGCAAAGCACTTGAAGCATTGTGCCAGCGTCACAGGTTCTAATCCTGTTTCATGGCGTGACCACCAGCGGTCTCCGTTAATTTTACTGGTGTCGGTAGCTTGGTTAGTGCAATGTCGCAGATGCGAAAAAGTGCTGCGTCGCGATCTCTTAAAAGCCAATTGCGTGACTGTTTCTAACTGTTTGCTGTCTATTTGTTGCTGTTTACTGAGGGGCACTCATATTAACCACTGATATCATTTGCAACAGCCAGAGAAATAAAAATCATTTTTACGAGGAAGGAGGGCCTTTGGCCTACACACGCTAAGGCCAGCTGTCGAGACTGTCATAATGGATAGAACACCGAGCACTACATTAAACAGCTCCGTAGCCCAATGGACTAGGCGTGGCTGTGCAAAGCACTTGAAGCATTATTGCCAGCGTCACAGGTTCTAATCCTGTTTCATGGCGTGACCACGCGGTCTCCGTTAATTTTACTGGTGTCCGGTAGCTTGGTTTAGTGCAATCATGAATCGCGAAAAAGTGCTGCGTGCGATCTCTTAAGAAGCCAATTGCGTGACTGTTTCTAACTGTTTGCTGTCTATTTGTTGCTGTTTTACTGAGGGCACTCATATTAACCACTGATATCATTTGCAACAGCCAGAGAAATAAAATCATTTTTACGAGAAGGAGGGCCTTTGGCCTACCTGCGCTAAGGCCAGCTGTCGCGAGACTGTCATAATGGATAGAACACCGAGCACTACATTAAACAAGCGCTCCCGTAGCCCAATGGACTAGGCGTAGCTGTGCAAAGCACTTGAAGCATTATTGCCAGCGTCACAGGTTCTAATCCTGTTTCATGGCGTGACCACAGCGGTCTCCGTTAATTTTACTGGTGTCCGGTAGCTTGGTTAGTGCAATCGCAGATGCGAAAAAGTGCTGCGTGCGATCTCTTAAGAAGCCAATTAGCGTGACTGTTTCTAACTGTTTGCTGTCTATTTGTTGCTGTTTACTGAGGGCACTCATATTAACCACTGATATCATTTGCAACAGCCAGAGAAATAAAATCATTTTTCACGAGGAAGGAGGGCCTTTGGCCTACACTGCGCTAAGGCCAGCTGTCCGCGAGACTGTCATAATGGATAGAACACCGAGCACTACATTAAACAAGCTCCGTAGCCCAATGGACTAGGCGTAGCTGTGCAAAGCACTTGAAGCATTGTGCCAGCGTCACAGGTTCTAATCCTGTTTCATGGCGTGACCACAGCGGTCTCCGTTAATTTTACTGGTGTCCGGTAGCTTGGTTAGTGCAATGCTTGAATCATCGAAAAAAGTGCGTGCGTCGCGATCTCTTAAGAAGCCAATTGCGTGACTGTTTCTAACTGTTTGCTGTCTATTTGTTGCTGTTTACTGAGGGCACTCATATTAACCACTGATATCATTTGCAACAGCCAGAGAAATAAAAATCATTTTCACGAGAAGGAGGGCCTTTGGCCTACTGCGCTAAGGCCAGCTGTCGAGACTGTCATAATGGATAGAACACCGAGCACTACATTAAACAAGCTCCCGTAGCCCAATGGACTAGGCGTAGCTGTGCAAAGCACTTGAAGCATTATTGCCAGCGTCACAGGTTCTAATCCTGTTTCATGGCGTGACCACCGCGGTCTCCGTTAATTTTACTGGTGTCGGTAGCTTGGTTAGTGCAATCGCCAGATCGCGAAAAAGTGCTCGTCGCGATCTCTTAAAAGCCAATTGCGTGACTGTTTCTAACTGTTTGCTGTCTATTTGTTGCGCTGTTTACTGAGGGCACTCATATTAACCACTGATATCATTTGCAACAGCCAGAGAAATAAAATGATTTTTTACGAAGGAGGGCCTTTGGCCTACACGCTAAGGCCAGCTGTCGCGAGACTGTCATAATGGATAGAACACCGAGCACTACATTAAACAGCTCCGTAGCCCAATGGACTAGACGTAGCTGTGCAAAGCACTTGAAGCATTGTGCCAGCGTCACAGGTTCTAATCCTGTTTCATGACGTGACCACCGCGGTCTCCCGTTAATTTTACTGGTGTCCGGTAGCTTGGTTAGTGCAATGTCGCAGATCGCGAAAAAGTGCTTGCGTGCGATCTCTTAAGAAGCCAATATCGTGACTGTTTCTAACTGTTTGCTGTCTATTTGTTGCGCTGTTTACTGAGGGCACTCATATTAACCACTGATATCATTTGCAACAGCCAGAGAAATAAAAATCATTTTTACGAGAAGGAGGGCCTTTGGCCTACACCGCGCTAAGACCAGCTGTCCGCGAGACTGTCATAATGGATAGAACACGAGCACTACATTAAACAGCGCTCCCGTAGCCCAATGGACTAGACGTAGCTGTGCAAAGCACTTGAAGCATTGTGCCAGCGTCACAGGTTCTAATCCTGTTTCATGACGTGACCACCGCGGTCTCCCGTTAATTTTACTGGTGTCCGGTAGCTTGGTTAGTGCAATAGAAAAAGTGCTTGCGTGCGATCTCTTAAGAAGCCAATTGCGTGACTGTTTCTAACTGTTTGCTGTCTATTTGTTGCGCTGTTTACTGAGGGCACTCATATTAACCACTGATATCATTTGCAACAGCCAGAGAAATAAAAATATTTTTTACGAGAAGGAGGGCCTTTGGCCTACAGCTAAGGCCAGCTGTCACGAGACTGTCATAATGGATAGAACACCGAGCACTACATTAAACAGCGCTCCCGTAGCCCAATGGACTAGACGTAGCTGTGCAAAGCACTTGAAGCATTGTGCCAGCGTCACAGGTTCTAATCCTGTTTCATGACGTGACCACCGCGGTCTCCCGTTAATTTTACTGGTGTCGGTAGCTTGGTTAGTGCAATCGCAGATCGCGAAAAAGTGCTTGCGTGCGATCTCTTAAGAAGCCAATTGCGTGACTGTTTCTAACTGTTTGCTGTCTATTTGTTGCGCTGGTTACTGAGGGCACTCATATTAACCACTGATATCATTTGCAACAGCCAGAGAAATAAAATCATTTTCACGACGAAGGAGGGCCTTTGGCCTACACCGCTAAGGCCAGCTGTCACGAGACTGTCATAATGGATAGAACACCGAGCACTACATTAAACAGCGCTCCCGTAGCCCAATGGACTAGACGTAGCTGTGCAAAGCACTTGAAGCATTGTGCCAGCGTCACAGGTTCTAATCCTGTTTCATGACGTGACCACCGCGGTCTCCGTTAATTTTACTGGTGTCGGTAGCTTGGTTAGTGCAATCGCAGATCAGCGAAAAAAAACTCGCGTCGCGATCTCTTAAGAAGCCAATTGCGTGACTGTTTCTAACTGTTTGCTGTCTATTTGTTAAGCTGGTTACTGAGGGCACTCATATTAACCACTGATATCATTTGCAACAGCCAGAGAAATAAAATCATTTTTTCACGAGAAGGAGGGCCTTTGGCCTACACTGCGCTAAGGCCAGCTGTCGAGACTGTCATAATGGATAGAACACGAGCACTACATTAAACAGCGCTCCGTAGCCCAATGGACTAGGCGTAGCTGTGCAAAGCACTTGAAGCATTGTGCCAGCGTCACAGGTTCTAATCTGTTTCATGGCGTGACCACGGCGGTCTCCGTTAATTTTACTGGTGTCGGTAGCTTGGTTAGTGCAATCGCGAGATGTGAAAAAGAGATGCGTGCGTCGCGATCTCTTAAGAAGCCAATTGCGTGACTGTTTCTAACTGTTTGCTGTCTATTTGTTGCGCTGTTTACTGAGGGCACTCATATTAACCACTGATATCATTTGCAACAGCCAGAGAAATAAAATCATTTTTACGAGAAGGAGGGCCTTTGGCCTACGCGCTAAGGCCAGCTGTCACGAGACTGTCATAATGGATAGAACACCGAGCACTACATTAAACAGCTCCGTAGCCCAATGGACTAGGCGTGGCTGTGCAAAGCACTTGAAGCATTGTGCCAGCGTCAGGTTCTAATCCTGTTTCATGGCGTGACCACGGTCTCCCGTTAATTTTACTGGTGTCCGGTAGCTTGGTTAGTGCAATCGCAGATCGCGAAAAAGTGCTAGCGTCGCGATCTCTTAAGAAGCCAATTCGTGACTGTTTCTAACTGTTTGCTGTCTATTTGTGCGCTGTTTACTGAGGGCACTCATATTAACCACTGATATCATTTGCAACAGCCAGAGAAATAAAAATCATTTTTTACGACGAGGAAGAGGGCCTTTGGCCTACACACGCTAAGACCAGCTGTCGAGACTGTCATAATGGATAGAACACCGAGCACTACATTAAACACCGCTCGTAGCACAATGGACTAGGCGTAGCTGTGCAAAGCACTTGAAGCATTATTGCCAGCGTCACAGGTTCTAATCCTGTTTCATGGCGTGACCACCGCGGTCTCCGTTAATTTTACTGGTGTCGGTAGCTTGGTTGAATTGTGTCGCAGATCTTGAAAAGTGCTTGCGTCGATCTCTTAAGAGGCCAATTGCGTGACTGTTTCTAACTGTTTTGCTGTCTATTTGTTGCGCTGTTTACTGAGGGCACTCATATTAACCACTGATATCATTTGCAACAGTCAGAGAAATAAAAATATTTTTTACGAGAAGGAGGGCCTTTGGCCTACACC
>NW_025962864.1:0-8729 GCF_017589495.1 Alosa alosa
GCTGCATTCTTCCATTCTTCGGAAAGCCTCAAAAGAGATGAGCCGACATGGCGAGGTCCAGCTTGCACCACTTTCCGGGCTCGGGGCGTAATCCAGAAATGTGCAAAAGCTGCCGTGGGCGGTTCGAACGGGTTATACGGCCACAGCGCGAGTACCTAACCACTATACGATCACGGCTAACCACGAGCTGCGTGCTCTTCCGGCCACAGTAGCTCCTCTCAGAGTGCGTGCTCTGTGACCAGCCGCTGGCGAGTTTCGCTGAAACCATAGGCACTCCCTCGGCTGCAGTTTCCACTCCGTAAGCAGCGAGTTGTGGGTGCTGCTAATTTGCAGAAAACACCAAACACCCGCCTCGACCCACAGGCACCAATCCACAAATGGCCCAACGTGGCGTTTCCTGCCTCTCGGCACGTATGCGTGTGAAGAGTTGGAGAGAGAGATGCAGAGGCTGGGAAAAGCAGCTGAAAGAAGAGACACGGTTCGCAAAGCTGAAGGAGACAGTCTTTAGCCATGAAAGGTGTCAACAGGTGAAGGAGAGCCCATGCAGGTGGAGACAGACTGCACTGTTGAGGCAATGCCTGCCTTAAGCCCGAGGGCTCTACAGGAAAAGTACAGTGGCAGGAAGGCAGCCCCATACGGAGTCGGAGCCAGACACGCCTGGGTGAGAAGCAGGAATCCTAACCGCTAGACCATATGGAGGGAGGCACTCTGCCGTCTTGAAAAGCAAAGCGGCGCGCATGCGTTTGTACTGGGCCCAAACCACAGTGTGACTAGAGGTCAGGAAGCGACAGCTGGCTTTGTGAGAGGACATGTAGACAGAGCTGAAGGCCATGGCAAATCTACTGGCCAGCAGAGGGCAGAAGGCCAGTAAGCGGTCCTCCAGCCTTGAGGTCAAAAGTTGCCGCCAAGAGCCAGCCAGGAGTGAACCTAGAATCTTCTGATCCGTAGTCAGGCCGCGTTATCCGATCGCCTGGCTAACCAGACCCAGCTGACTAACACTCGATCAGTGTGTTTCCAGAGCGATGCGACAGCAACACGGTGCTGCATAGAGCTGCATTCTTCCATTCTTCGAAGCCTCAAAAGAGATGAGCCGACATGGCGGGGTCCAGCTTGCGCACACCCTTTTCCGGGCTCGGGGCGTAATCGAAATGTGCAAAAGCTGCGTGAGCAGTTGAACGGGGTTGCTGCGGCCACAACGCGGAAGTGCTCACTATACGATGCGGCTAACACGGGCTGCGTGCTCTTCCGGCCACAGTAAAGCTCCTCTCTCCAGAGTCGTGCTCTGTGACCAGCCTTTAGCGAGTTCTAGCTGGCTCTCTGAGCACTCCTGGCTGCAGTTTCCACTCCGTAAGCAGTTGTGGGTGCTGCTAATTTGCAAGAAAACGCAAACACCCACCTACCGACCCACAGGCACCAATCACAGAAGTGACCCAAGCGCTGGCGTTTCCCTGCCTCTCGACACACATGTGCGTGTGAAAGAGTTGGAGAGATGCTGAGGGCTGGGAAAAGCAGCTGAAGAAGGGCGCAGTTCGCAAAGCTGAAGAGCAGTCTTTAGCCATGTGAAAGGGTGTCAACAGGTGAAGAGGCCAGCGGGTGAGACAGACTGCACTGTTGAGGCAATGCCTTAAGCCGAGGCTCTACTGGGAAAGAGCCCACAGTGGCAGGAAGGCAAGCACATACCGAATCAGTTCCAGGCCGCCTGGTGAAAACCAGGAATCCTAACCACGGTTCACCGTGCCATTCTAAAGAAAAAATTGCAAATTATAATAGAGCTATTGAATGAGAGGAACCACTTCTCTAAGGTAATTGCTGAAAACAGTAGAAACTCTGGGGTGTTGTTCTCTACCATTGATAGGCTGTGCATCAAACACCTTTGACACACTCAGTCAGGCATCCTCTCTAGATCACAGAAAGAATTTGCAGACTTCTTCAAAAACAAGTCCCATTCTATAAGGGGCTATTGGTAACACAAGTAATATGTTTGATAGTACACCAAAAACAGCCCCAAAATTAAGGTCCTTTAACTGCTATTACTCAATCTGAGCTTGGTAAAATTATAACTCAAACGGCTCTTCAACATGTTTTAGTCCAATCCCTACTACATTTCCTCAAAAAGTATGAGCTTAGCTCCCTTTTTTTCTCAAGGTAATAAATACCTCATTAGAAACAGGTATATTTCCAACTGCTTTTAAAACCGCTGTTGTGAAACCTTTACTTAAAAAGTCAAAACTTGACCATACCAATCTGAGCAACTACAGGCCTATATCAAATCCTATAGTTTTTGAGCAAAGTACTTGAAAAAAGTTGTTTTGCAATCAGTTAAATACCTTCCTCCATGACGGTAACCACCGAAAAATTCCAATCAGGTTTTTAGATCCGTCTGGCAGCACAAGCTTGTCTAGTAAAGATGATCAATGATCTCAGACTAGCTAGAGCTCAAACAGTCTCAATCATATTCTTCTGGTTGGTCATTTGACACCATTGATCATAACATCCTAATTCACACTTGCAAAATGGGTGGAGTCTCTCCTGATAATACTCTAAACTGGTTTCAAACCTACATTACTGGCAGAGATTTTATATCAGTCTAGGAGATCATGTATCTGAAAACATGACTTGCCTTTTTGGTGTGGCCCAGGGGCTGCCTTGGTCCCCTGCTATTTCTCTATATGCTCCCATTGGGAAGCGTCATAAGTCCAGCATAATGTAAACTTCCACAGCTCGCGAATGATGCCAATTGTATCTTTCTGTAGAATAACTAATAGATATTTTGCTCCCCTCACCATACTAACCTCAGTAATCAGTGGATGAGCAAAACTTTTGAAACTAAATGATGACAAAACAGAGGTACCTGGTTGGACCAAAACTAAGCCGAGATATTATTCTTAGTAATCTGGGGAACTTGGCACGCAGGTCAAACCAAAGTAACAAGCCTACGGTGTCATCTGCGTCACAGAGTTAAGTTTAAGCCCCATATCAGTAAGTTACTCAGACAGCCTTCTTCCCTTGAGAAACATTGCCAAAGTCGACCCTTTTAACTCAACAAGATGCAGAAAAACTAATTCCAAGCCTTTATCACTAGCAGGTTAGACTACTGCAATGCACTTTCACTGGTCTTCCCAAAAACATCTAAAAAAATTGGCACTCTTACAAGAACTCTGTGGCTAGACTTTTAACTAAAGACTAAGAGAACACATCACCCCTGTGTTGGCTGAACTGCACTGGCTCCTATTTCCTATAAATTGATTTTTTAAGGTTATGTTAATTACTTAGAAGCTCTGAATGGCATAGCACCTTCATATATCTCTGAGCTTTTAATATCTTATCAACCACAAAGAAACTTAGATCATCCAATTCTAATCTTTTTAATCATACCCAAAGTGCTCCACAAACAAAGTGGGAGCTGCGTTTATCCATTATGCCCCAAACTATGGAACTTGCCCTGCCTCTGTACATCAAACAAGCTGAGAGTTCAGTAAATATTTTTAAAAAAGATCTGAAAACTTATGCCTGTACAGGAAAGCTTTTAGTTAACTCATCTTATCCCTGTAGACTACTTTTCAGATTATTCTACATCTGCTACTATTGAGGCGCAGCCAGCCAGGAGCCGGATGGGCTCCCCAAAGTCAGGTTCTGCTCAGGTTTCTTCCTGGAATATGGAGTTTTCCCTTGCCACAGTTGCCATATGGCGTGCTTGTAGGGGTAAGAGGAGTTAAGGCTGCCAGTCTTATGACATGTCATTTTCTATATTTTTTGATATGTTTGCTGAGTATATCATAAACAGCAAAGAAAGTGATGATAATGACGACTGACTATTATTGTGTTACATGTTTCAAATGTAAAGCACTTTGAGCTGCATTCTGTGTATGAAAGGTGCTATACAAATAAGCTTATTATTATTATTATTATTATTGAACTAAGGGAGGCACTCTGCCACCGTCTTGTGAAAACAAAGGCGGCCTTGTGCGTTTATTGTGCTGGACTGACTACGAGTGTGACTGGGAGTCGGGGCGACTGACTGGCTGTGAGAGAGGACATGTAGACAGAGCGCTGAAGGCGGCAAATCTGCTGGCCAGCAGAGGCGAAGGCCAGCGTCGGCGGTCACTCGGCTGAGGTCAAAAAGTTGCCGCCGAGCCAGCCAGGAGTCGAACCTAGAATCTTCTGATCCGTGGTCAGGCCCAGCGTTATCCATTCTTCCTGGCCCTGACAGACCCAGCTGACTAGCATGCGATCAGTGTGTGTTTCCAGAGGCGGTCGACAGCAACACCGGTGCGCCAGGCACCGTGCCATTCTTCGAAGCCTCAAAAAGAGGTAAAACCCGACATGGCGAGGTCCAGCTACTTCCCACACTTTTCCGGGCGCCGAGGGCAATAATCGAAAGTATTGCAAAAGCTGCCGTGACCCGGATTCGAACCGGGTTGCGGCCTGGCGAGTACTAACCACTATCGGAATATCACTGACTAACCCACGGGCTGGGCGTGCTCTTTGACCACAGTAAACTCCTCTCTCCGAGTGGGTGCTCTGTGTGTGAAGACCAACCTTTGGCGGTTCACTGGCACTCCTCTGAGCACTCCTCATTTCGGTTTCCACTCCGATAAGCGGAGTTGTGGGTGCTGCTAATTTGAAAACACCAAACACCATGCACAAACCCACGAGCACCAATCCACAAATAATGGCAACTGACGTTCCTGCCTCTCGGCACGTAATGGCGTGTGAAAGAGTTGGAGAGATGCTGAAGGCTGGGAAAAGCAACTGAAGAAAGAAGACACCGGTTAGCGCTGAAGGAAGACAGTCTTTAGCCATGTGAAAAATTAATCCAGCAAGGTGAAAGGAGAGCCCCATACAGGTGAGACAGACTGCACTGTTGAAACCCAATGCAGCAAGCCGAGGCTCTACTGGGAAGAAGCCCACAGTGGCCAGAGGCAAAAGCGGCTTCACCATGCAGGAGTCCGAACCGGGCCGCCTGGGTGAAAACCAGGAATCCTAACCCGCTAGACCATATGGGAGGAGGCACTCTGCCACCGTCATGAAAAAGCAAAAAGAAGCGGCGCGTGCGTTGTGCTGGACTGACCGCAGTGTGACTGAGGTCCGGGAGGCGACTATTTAGCTTTTGGCGAGAGGACATGTGAACTATGGAAGCTGAAGGCCGCGGCAAATCTACTGGCCAGCAGAGGGCAGAAAGGCCAGCGTGGCCAGTCCCTCGGCCAGCGGGGTCAAGTTGCCGCCGAGCCAGCCGAGGTCGAACCTAGAAATCTTCTGATCCACGTGGTCAGGCGCGTTGTCATTAAGCCACTGGCTGAGACCCAGCCTGACCAGCATGCGATCAGTAGCAACTTCCAGGGCGATCGACGGCAACACGGTGCGCGAGAGCTGCATTCTTCCATTCTTCGAAGCCTCAAAAGAAGATGAGCCGACATGGCGAGGTCCAGCTTTACACCACTTTTTCCGGGCTCGGGGCAATAATCAGAAAATGCACCAAAGCTGCTGCGTGAGCGGTTCGAACGGGGTTGCCTGCGACCTGGCGCGAGTACTAACCACTGCTCCCCGATCGGCTAACCACGCAGACGCGTGCTCTTCGACCTGATAAAGCTCCTCTCTCAGAGTCGTGCTCTGTGACCAGCCAGCACAGCGAGTTTCTAGCTGGCTCCTCTGGTATCTCGGCTGCAGTTTCCCACTCCGTGAAGCAGTTGTGGGGTGCTGCTGTTGCCAGAAAACACCAAACACCTCGACCCTGAGCACCAATCCACAAATAATGGCCTGGCGTTTCCGGCACACATGTGCGTGTGAAAAATTTGGAGAATGCTGAGGGCTGGGAAAAGCAGCCTGAAGAAGACGCGAGTTCGCAAAGCTGAAAGGAGACTTGATCTTTATACATCATGAAAAGGTGTCCAGCAGGTGAAGAGAGCCCATGCGAGGTGGAGACAGACTGCTGCACTGTTGGGAGGCAATGCCTTAAGCAGGGGAGCTCTGGGAAGAGCCCACAGTGGCAGGGAAGGCAAGCGCGCCCCATACCACCAGGGAGGTCGAACCGGGCCGCCTGGGTAGTAGGAATCTAACCACGGTTCATTGCCATTCTAAAGAAAAAAATTGCAAATTATAATAGAGCTATTAGGAATGAGAGACCACTTCTCTAGGTAATTGCTGAAAACGGTAGAAACTCTGGGGTGTTATTTCTCTACATTGATGAGCTATTGCATCAAACACCTTTTGACCTCAGTGGGCATCCTCTCTAGATCACGAAGAATTGAACTTCTTCCAAAACAAGTCATTTCTATAAAGGAGGCTATTGGTAACACAAGTAATATGTTTGATAGTACACCCAAAACAGCCCCCCCAAATTAGGTCCTTTAGCACTATTACTCAATCTGAGCTTGGTAAATTATAACTCAAACAGGCTCTTCAGCATGTGTTTTAGATCCAATCCTACCACATTCCTCAAAAAAAGTATATGAAGCAAGCCCTTTTCTCAAGATAAATACCTCATTAGAAGCGGTATATTTCCAACTGCTTACTAAAACCGCTGTTTGTGAAATCTTTACTTAAAAGTCAAAACTTGACCATACCAATCTGAGCAACTACGGGCCTATATCAAATCCTATAAGTTTTGAGCAAAAGTACTTGAAAAAGTTGTTTTGCAATCAGTTAAATACCTTCCCTCCAAAAGCGAAAACAGTATCCTTGAAAAATTCCAATCAGGTTTTAGATCAAATCACAGCACAGAAACGGCTCTAGTAAAGATAGTCAATGATCTCAGATTAGCTACCGACTCAAACAAGTCTCAATCCTTATTCTTCTGGATTTGAGTGCGGCATTTGACACCATTGATCATAGCATCTAATTCACCGCCTTGCCCAAAATGGGTGCGAGGTCTCTCTGATAATGCTCTAAACTGGTTTCAAACCTACATTACTGGCAGAGATTTTTATATCAGTCTAGAGATCATGTATCTGAAAAACATGACTTGCCTTTTTGGTGTGGCCCAGAACTACCTTGGTCCCCCTGCTATTTTTCTCTATATATGCTCCCCATTGGAAACGTCATAAGTCAGCATAATGTAAACTTCCACAGCTTCGCCAGATGATACCCAATTGTATCTTTCTGTGGAACCAACTAACCCAGATGGCCTTTGCTCCCTCTGCATGCCTAACCTCCATTAATCGGTGGATGAGCAAAACTTTTGAAACTAAATGATGACAAAACAGAGGTACTTCTGGGTTGGACCAAAATAAGCGAGATATTATTCTTAGTAATCTGGGGAACTTGGCACCAAGGTCAAACCAAAAGTAACAAGCCTACCGGTGTCATCTTAGATGCAGAGTTAAGTTTTTTAAAGCCCCATATCAGTAAAGTTACTCAGACAGCCTATTTCCACTTGAGAAACATTGCCAAAGTGCGGACCTTTTTTAACTCCAACAAGATGCAGAAAAGCTAATTCGCGCCTTTATCACTAGCAGGTTAGACTACTGCAATGCACTTTTCACTGGTCTTCCCAAAAACATCTAAAGAAATTGGCACTCATACCAGAACTCTGCGGCTGAACTTTTAACTAAGACTAAGAAGAGAACACATCACCCTGTGTTGGCTGAACTGCACTGGCTCCCTATTTTCCTATAGAATTGATTTTAAAGGTTATGTTAATTACTTACAAAGCTCTGAATGGCATAGCACCTTCATATATCTCTGAGCTTTTAATATCTTATCAACCACAAAGGAAACTTAGATCATCCAATTCTAATCTTTTTAATGGTACCCAAAGTGCTCCACAAAACAAAATTGGAGAAGCTGCGTTTATCCATTATGCCCCCCAAACTATGGAACACCCTGCCTCTGTACATCAAGCGGGCCCGAGGAGTTCAGTAAATATTTTAAAAGATCTGAAAACATACCCTTGTTTTTTGGGAAAGCTTTTTTAGTTAACTCATCTTATCCTGTAGACTACATTTTCAGATTATTCTACATCTGCTACCACTATTGGGCGCAGCCAGCCAAAGCCGGATGGGCTCCCCTATTAAGTCAGGTTCTGCTCAAGGTTTTCTTCTGGAATATGGGAGTTTTCCTTGCCACAGTTGCCATATGGGCGTGCTTGTGGGGGGTAAAGAGGTTAAGGCTGCCAGTCTTATGGCGTCATTTCTATATTTTTGATATGTTGCTGAGTATAACATAAACAGCGAAAAGTGATTGATAACTGACTGACTATTGTTATGTTACATGTTTCAAATGTAAAGCACTTTGAGCTGCATTCTGTGTATGAGGTGCTATACAAATAAAAAACTTTATTATTATTGTGTATTATAACAGCTAGACCATAAGGGAGGCACTCTGCCACGTCTTGTAACAAAAGCGCGCATGCGTTTGTGCTGGACAGCAGTGTGACTGAGGTCAGGCGACTGACTGGCTTTGTGAGGACATGTAGACAAACTGAGGCCTTGTGGAATCTACTGGCCAGCAGAGGGCAGAAGGCCAGCGTGGGCGGTCCTCGGTAGCGAGTCCAAAGTTGCGCCCGAGCCAGCCAGGAGTCGAACCTAGAATCTTCCTGATCCGTGGTCAGGCCAGCGTTATCCATTCGCGCCACTGGCCCTGACCAGACCCAGCTGACTAGCATGCGATCAGTGTGTTTCCAGAGGCAGTCACGACAGCAACACGGTGCTGTAGGCTTCCATTCTTCCATTCTTCGAAGCCTCAAAAGAGAGATGAGCCCGACATGGCGGTCAGCTTTGCACACCACTTTT
>NW_025962865.1:0-8729 GCF_017589495.1 Alosa alosa
CAATAGGACACATTTTGCATTGTGATGCACTTGTGAAAACAATAACACCTTCTTTGCACAGCAGTTCGTCACCTTTTGCAAATGGGCTCAAGCGTTTTCATTGGGTTCACACATTTCACCCACCCTTTTGCAAAACAGTTCACACAGATGTCATTCAAACACCCCAAACTCTGTTGGTTTCCCTGTGCTAAACAAAAGAAAACATCTATTCACAGGTGGTAGAGATTCCTTGCAAAAATCTGAATATCTGATGATGCTCTCTGATCTCCTTTGCACAATTCTTCAATCAGCAATCATTCATTATTTATAAAAGATACCATGTCTGTTCTGTCTTGCTATTTGCAAGTATGGATCTAAACAGTACAAAAAGCTGACAAGTCCAGGTGGTTACTGTAGGTCTATTTCAATGAAAAAGTTGTAGTTCAATGACATTTTGTCTTGTCTAGGTGCTTGCTGTAGGTCTTACATGTCAATGACAGTTACATCTTGGGAGGAATTAATACAATGAATTTTTCTTTTCAGTTTTCTGATACCAGATAAATGAGAAAGAAATGGCACAGCCATAGTATAAATAAAAGCTTAAACTTCTCATTTTGAGAACTGTGTTTTGCATTGTGTTGTCCAGTGTGTAATGATTGTTTCTGAAATCACACAGTGAATTGACAACAATATGTGTTGTTTAAAGGCAAAACTTGCTTTTGCTGTATGGCGATGGTAATTTTGATGCCACAGATGAATGAATACCCAGTCAGACCAATGGTAGGAAAAATCAGGAACAGAGTTTTATTTACAATGATGTGCATCAAATGAGAGACAGTAAGACTTCACCTAAAGATCCACCAGCTGCTCTAACTAGACAAGGAAATAGTTAGGGTTTAAGTATCCTTCCAGGCTGACAGGGGATGGCGGTGGTCATCCCACTGAATCAGACTCTGATTAGTGGTAACCTGGCAATCCAGAGCAGATAGCTACTGACGCAGCCATGCAGAAAAGTGAAACATTGCAGTCATAATATTCCTGCTTATCCCTAAACACATACAGATATACACAGGGACACTACAGGAACAGAATTAAATAACAACAGTCATCTCATATGTGGAAGAACACATAACAGAAACATCAGGACATAAACCATGAATATAAAAATCATATGTTCTAAACCAATACTCTCAACCAGCACCTTCAAACATTCAATACATTGCAGTAACACATACACACAGACACACACACCCTGGGCTAAACACAAAGTTTCATATCAGTAAAAACAGTTTTCATTGTATATTGTTGTGTAGCCTGGACTTTCGACATATGAGCATGTTACCACAACAGCCTCCTCTCACTATGTGAGCGTGTGATTACCTTCTCTTCCTGTTTCCTTGTGTCTGAGTGACTGCGTGTGGGTGGTTGATGTTTTAGGCCGGGGAAAAAATCAGATATTAGGCTTGGAAATCACTTAGTCCTGTTGTACTGACCCATTCCCATAAATATGTATGGCCTTTTAGATTTTGTATTGGAATTCATATTTATTCACTAATTTGTTGTGTTAGTGACTCAAATGTCATATGGTGTGGCGTGAAAGTGTGTGTGTGTGTGTATGTGTGCGTGCATTCATGTGTGTGTGTGTGTGTGTGTGTGTGTGTGTGTATGTGGATGCGTGTTTCTGTGCCTGTGGATGTGAGTGTGTGTGCGTGAGTGTGTGTGTGTGTGTTTATGTGTGTGTTGATGTATGTATGTGTGTTTTGCGAGAAAGATTGCTTGTGAAACAATATCCTCTACCAGCAACCCTTCGCTAAACAACCACCATCTACAGGCCAATGAGTGTACAGTCACTAAATGTACACATAACTTTTTTTAGACCCCCATGGATGAAATTCTACGAAACTTGGCATACCCCAGAGAATGTCAGGTTAATCATACACATAAAATTGGGTTTTAGACTACTGGTAATTTGTGTATTGACAACAAAGTTGAATATCATACAAACTAAAGATGACTAAAATCTTACAGAAGAAGAAACATTCACAAAAATCCATGGCATGACCTCTCTTCTTGATAGCTGTTGAAAACTGCATGGAACTGACAGGGATTGTTTTGTTTATTGTAATAAATAAATAAAAAATAAAACATAATGCTGATACCTTCTGCTTTTCCCAAAAACAATGTAGCCTACAGGTGTACATGACCTTTCATCAGTCCAGTTGCAATGGATGAACTGCCCTACACTTGTGATTGTCTAGAGATTTTAAAAGGTTTTATAACAATGCTACACATTTTTTTTGGCTAGTGCTACAAAATCTATTCAACTTTACAGCGCCAGTAGGCTACTTTCTGTGCAGCCCGCCACACACACACACACAGGCATGCCAAACAAGCATACACAAATGTTTCAAGAGTGGGGATGGAGTAGAAGATGGAGACAAATTGTTTAGTGTGATTTTTTTTTTCAAGGAACGGATGCAGAGGACTGAGCGGCGGTCTTTTTGTACCGCAATGCTGTACAGGCTTTCACTTGGCTTTCCATCTGTGTATGATAATGAGGTTCCAATTTTTTGCCCTCACAGAGCTGAAGGTGACTCTTTTAGGGGAACACAGTTTGGATTAATACTGGGCTCTGGTGGTGGCCTCTGTGTCTGTGGTGTGTGTTGCCATAGCTCTGCTCGTCAGGAGAAAAAGAGATCAATGAAACAACAGGTACGAGTCTTTGTCCCTCATCATCATGTGACATTCACCTAACGTGACATTCTAACAGCTGGGAGTGCCACTGCAGCGTTTCCGTTCGTGGAGCGTAAAGTAGGTTCAGAAGATTAGTCCTAACTTTCCAATTGTGTGCAGTGCTCTCACTTCTGATGTAACCAGCTCTAGAAGTCAGCCCATTGCTCGACTGGCTGCCAGCCATTTTCACTGCAAAAACCCCATACTGCAGAGTGTTTTACAGCATTTTGACTGATTTTCCAAGACCATTGGCAGTGGAATATATGTTGATTTCACGAAAACACCTGTTTTTGACCAAAATGGAGAAATCAAGCTTTTTCGTGAAAAGAAATGTTTTTGCTTGTTTCTTGTATTTTGTGCTACTCTCTGATTGGCCTCTTTTGTGCTACTCTCTCTGATTGTTTTTTGACTTTACATTGCACCTCTCTCCCTGGTTTGGGTTGTTTTCAATGATCGCGACACTACTCGGCGTTGGCGTGTGTGTGTGTGTGTGTATGTCGCGACTCTGTTCGAAAGTGTTAGCTATAGGTGTAGCTGCCTGCAGTTCATGAACTTTTTCCTTACGTCTCACCGCCGCTATATTCTCTTTGCTTCATCGTAGCATTCAAAGCTTGATTAGCTGTATCTCTACGCTCTGGCTTCAGCCATTCTTCTTGTTTATTGGCGGATTACAGCCAACTACATCTGATTAGACCATTAGCTTCTCACCTGCTAGCATCACGTTTGAAAGTGGCGTTTGAAAGATTTCTGGGAATTTTCCTATTTAAAACTTGTTTCCTCAAGTTAGAAAGTGTAATAAGACCAACGGAAAATGAAACGTGGCGATTTTTCTAGGCTGATTTGACATGGAACTATACTCTCATTCCGTTTTAATAATCAAGGACAGTGTTTCCCATACATTGACTAATCTGTGGCGGGGCACCACGAAATAAAAATCGGCCGCCACAGATGAATATTCTATGTTTAATTTAATTTAATTTAAATTCAATATAAGGTCAAATCCTTGCATTGCCATTGAGCTGGCGCTTTTACACCGCCAGCCCTTTCCTAGGGGCGTCTGGCTAAATTGCTATTAAATCCGCTAAGCATCGGGACCATGCTGCCAAATTTGTTCAAAACTGCTGCATTGAAGTGAACTCTGCTAAGGTCTTATCACAACATAATAGGCTACATTGAAGAGACTAAACTAAGTTAAGTTATGAAACAGGGCTCTCAAGTTTTGAAGTTTGCAAGGAGTGAGACTTTAGGCATGTTCGACTTGAGGCAGATCTGTGCAGATCTGACTTGATGTGATGCATGCTGGGTTGAACACAATGCATACTGGGATGGACGCAATGCTTGCTGGTTAGAAATTCTGTCCGACTTCTGTCAGCCGGGGAGGGACTTACCACCGTGACACCATGTCACATGACCTTAAAATATCGCGGGAGTCTTAGCCTGCAGTCAGATCTTGCAGTTGCCTTCCACAAGCTGCACGAGCTAAATGAAGATCACGTTTACGTAGAAAGCCAGACCAAGTCAGACTCAGTCCAAGTCGAACACGCCTTTTGTTTCTCAGGGGGGAGGGGGCGTGGCATTGGCACAGTGCCGCCCCCTCCCCCCGATCGAAGTACATGAAAGTCCCACGTCTGCTTGAACTACTCGTGGTGCCACACCCCCTCCCCCCGATCAACAGACCCACCCTCCCCATGTCCCATCAGAGAGCACAAATTCCATTATTTCAAACACACTGTTTTATTTCTTCTAGAACCCTATAGTAAATAATAATAAATAATAATAACATAAATTATAATAATAATTTCACCCAAATGGGCCCTTTGAACATCAGTGGCTCATTCTGCTCGATCTAAACAAAAAAATGAGAAAAAGCACATTTAGCCCCAAAATGGTCTCTTGAACAGTGGTGGTTCTGTCCGTGTCTGTGTGTGTTTATGAGTGATGTTGTGTGTTGTAAGCGTTTGTGGCAGATTTTGATGCCTTGATGACTGATACTGGGGGCTCCCATTTAAAGCACTGTGGTTCAATGTCAGCCATTTTCACAGTCATGAGGCCATCCTTAAAAAATATTCTTGTTTGCAGTAACAGCCAAAAAAAAAAAAAAAATGGGTGGTAGGTAGGTCAATATTTTTTTTTCAAGATTTAAAAAAAAAAAAAAAAGTACAATTTTGGTCATGGTGATCAATGTGAGGGTATGAATTTAAACAAATGTGCATATTGTGGCGTAACTGACTGGGTCCTCAACCCATGCCTTCAGGCGCATCACTGCAAACCTCAATCTGATGCAGGTTATGTAAACCAGCCTTTCTCAAACTTCTTTGACCTGAGGCCCAGTCATGGCAGACGTTGGGGTCATAGGGCTCATCTACATGTACCCAACCCCACTCCCTTCAAATCAATCACAATCATTATTATGCCTATATTGTTATACATGCACTTTCACTTAAATGTTTTGTGACATGCACATCAGAGGACTGCTTTACTAATGTAAGATATAATTAAAGAGTGATACTAGAGTGGTAAGAAGTCCTAGTGAATGCTTGATAAGTAGACTATAATACAGTAAATAAACAAATAAATAAATAATAAATAATTAGGCTAAGTGAAATTTTCGGCGCGCATTATAACTCTATATCATAGTACCACCAAGAAATAAACACTACTTTCACCCCTGAACCACTGTGAAGGAACGAATTGGTGAACAACTGGCAAGGTGTGTGAACAACTGTGAAAAAAAGAATTGGTGAACAACTGTCAAGGAAAGAATTGGTTTAGTGAGAAAATAGTGTTGTGATTCACATGGCAAAATGTGTCACCCACATATTTTCTTCATGTATTCTGAGGTTAATCCTTGTTTTGGGTTCCACAACCAATATGTTATTCATTAGTCATAACATTGAGTAAATGTGCCAAGAGGCCAGGTCTTATGGGAGTGTGTGTATGTGTCTAGTTGTGTTAGTGGGTTGAAAGTAGACAGTGGGTTGCTCTTGCTGTTTGTTAGTGTGACCTTGACTAGGCAGAAGGACAGACGCTGGCTACAATGTGTGTAAAATGGACGTGTTGTTTTCTCTTTGCCGTCCTCCTCACAGGTACAGACGCTCATGAGATGCTTATTATTATTATTATTATTATTATTGTTATTATTATTGTTATTGTTGTGTCGTCGACTTTATTTTACATAAAGGCGATTTACATTATACGGTTTAACAAGTTGAAAGAAGTTGCATCGTTCTTAATTGGACAGAATACAATACCCTGGTAAAACTTATTCCTTATCTGTGACTTGCCTAATAAGTATCATATTTAAAAGTGTTTTTTTTTGTCTCTACAGTATCGACGTGTGAGGTGTTGAAGGTGCGAGAGGGAGAATCAGTCACCCTGAACATAAGGGGGCATGTGGACAAGAACAACTTAATAGCATTTGAGTGGTCTGTTAACAACATGACTATTGCAGACTACAGGAATAGAACAATTTATATTGATCCACATTTTAAAGGCAGAGTAGAGTTTGACGAGGACACCTTCTCTCTGGGGCTGGGGAATCTGATGAAGAATGACTCTGGTCACTACACTGCAGTGAGGAATGTTTATGGTAAACCAAAAGAGATGGTGGCTGATTACAGCATTTCTGTCCTGGGTGAGTCAAAAGCTGTCATAGTAGCAATATTGTTATTTTTGACATGGTTAGAGCATTAGAGGAGAGTATGAATATGACTACTTGGTTGCCTGTGTGTGTGTGTGTGTGTGTGTGTGTGTGTGTGTGTGTGTAGTATGTGTGTGTGTGTGTGTGTGTGTGTGTGTGTGTGTGTGTGTGTGTGTGTGTGTGCACAGTTTGTCACTCTTGCCCTGATGAAGGCCTAGATGGTGGCCAAAACATGTTGGTAACATGGGAAACATGTTGGTTTCAGTAACTAGCATATTTCATAAAGCGGTTTTATTCCTAAAATGAGTGCCTTGGCGTCCCGCATGTTTTTTGAGAGTATGAATATGTATACTTAGTTGCCTTTTGATTGTGTGCGTGTGTGTGTGTGTGTGTGTGTGTGTGTGTGTACAGAGCATGCAGCAGCCCCGACTCTGACTGTGGTGTCTAACTGGTCCAGCAGTGATTCCTGTAATGTGACTCTAAACTGCACAGGACTCAACGTGTCTCTGATCTCCAGCTGTGACGGCACCTTTTGCTCTCAGGAGGGAAGAAACAGATTCCTCTCCATCTCTCTCAATCATGCCACCGTCTCCTGTAACCATAGCAACCCTGTTAGCTGGAATCAGACCTTAATTGAGCTTGAGCCTCTCTGCCAACTGTCCAGAAGTATAGAGATTTGAGCATATCATATGAACACATATGAGCCATATATATTATGTTCAACTGGTAAACCATATTTATGTGTGTTCTCTGTAGAAAGACAGACACGGAGGTGGACAATAGAAGTCATTTTTGGAATTGTAGCTTGTGTAGGCCTAATCAGTGCTGTGATGATTGTAGCTGCTATTTATTGGTGGCACAAGAGCAGAGGTAAGCCTTTAAGTCTTTCTATAACTCATGAGTCTATATCATACACTTTCACTTCATATTATAACTATCATAACACATAATGACATACTGACCGATTTTTCTACTTTACTTTTCTGCTGGAACACAATCAGACCACAATATTCAGGTAGGTCACACATGTTCTGCATTATAGCTATATTTAAATATTCAATATTGAAGCAATTCGCATGAAGCAGTTCTGTAATATGTGGAACTACAGTTGTTATGTTTTTTTTTTTTTTGGTTTACTGAATATATCATAAAGCAACCCTGCTAGTAGACATTGTTATAGATCACCAATAATCAAATATGATGATGTATGTTATGCTCAATATCAAAGTAGTACAATTGTTGTAATTGTAAGTTGCCAAGTACAGTATAAAAGGTAAAAAAGTTGTGGATCATGATATGAACTGACCCCTCACAGATTGGCTGTTTTACAGGTAAGTTCAGATCCACAAAATGTTCTTTATCTTTGTGCTCTAATGGCACCAGAGCAGACAGTAGGCCTACATCATTATTATCTTCTTCAGAACAGACTTAATCTAGGTAAACGGTGCAGAATTTCCTACATGCAGCAGTCTTCACTTCTTTTAATTCTGTCTTCAGTTGTAAGCTCAGTATTGTGATGTAGGCCTATCACGTATTGCATATTATGTAAGGGATAATATATAGAACACCAGTTATATTGGGAAAATTCCCGACAGGGAGAACCGGACTTATTTTCTCAATAATGACCACCCTTCTATATCCTGCTTTTTATACGGCTAGCCTACTTGCCAAAACGAAAAAACAAACTCCACGATATGTCTCTTTAGGCCTACATTTATTTGTTACCGTTTCATTGTGGCTTTGCTGAGAACCAAATAGTTCGTAATACACGCTGAACTTGAATCAAACTTTATTTAGAACACAGCTGATCAACCGTCTGCCTTCACTTTTGAATGAAAATCAGTTGCCATTGACAGCGGTCATTATTTCCAGGTCCTTAGATGAAAATAATGACAATAATAATCAAATCAATGGAGCATTCTACTTGCATTGCGAAGAGCCGTATAATAAACTGCGCAAAAGACTTGCATGTTTTTTTTTTTTTCAATATAAGGTGGAATCGAGCCATATAATAAATTGAGTAAAAGGCTTGTATGCTTTTTTTCTTCAATATAAGGTGGAATCGCCCTATGCTACTGTAATGTATCAACCTGTGCCACCGTCAAGGAGAGAGCCAGTCAACTTACCCACAGCTCCAATCACCTATGCTACTGTCAAGTACCTGTGCCACGGTCGAGGAGAAAGCCAGTCAGCATAACAACTGCACTGGAAAAGAGGGAAATGTCTTCACCTGTGCTGCACACAATGACATCGAAATTACATTAGGCCTATTTCATAATTTAAACAATTTCATTGGAAGGACTTGCTGAAAATTGGTAATCATGGCAAGAACCAATTTTGTAAATGGAAAGAGAAATGTTACATTCATTTTAGACAT
>NW_025962866.1:0-8722 GCF_017589495.1 Alosa alosa
ATTTTAAACCTGGACACTCACTCACTTTTGCTGGCTTGTAATCACCCCCAAACACACGTTTAGATCATAGTTAAATCACAAATAATCCGCTTTCGCCATCTGCTCCTTTCCACAGACTTTCACTTTGCCCATACAACAACTCTTTCAAGCCCTCCGTGAGGCACTATTCCTAAACGCTTCCTCGCCACATTAAGCACTTGACTTGGCCGTACTTGCTCCTCACTCCTTTTAAACGCACCCATCACCTCCACCAGATTCTTCCTCATAACTGACGGGACCCCAACTTAGTTGGATCCTAATCCTTTTCTATTGTAACCCCTATTCTTGCTACAACACAACCCCAACCCTTTCTAACAACCCCAACCGCACCCTAACCTTAACCCCAACCCAACCCTTTTCTTCTTCCCCAATCCAACCCTTGCTAACTAACTTCAACCTTTCCTAACCCTAACTTCAACCCTCTTCCTAACCCCAACCTGTTACCCATCTCCTGCCTCTTATTGGCTCTCTGCAGCATGCTTCACCACTGAAACAACACTATACTGATTTCCAAACAACACACCCACCTTCGCTACCTCATCTCATATAGGCGCAATAAAAACCTCAAGGAACCTCCTCATACGCACCCTTCTTGAGTCACTTACAATACCACCCCTAAAAGAGAAAACTTCCACTTCACCCCTCACCTATTCATCACTAATCCATGGTCATGTTCTGCCCTGATCCACTAAGAGCTTAGACCTCCCAACTTAGTATATGCGATCACCTGCACTCACTGTCACATGTGTTGTACATCCGGAAACTGGACATACACGCCATCACGCCTCAAACAACATCTGCACAACATACATAAAATACACTCAACACTTATTTAGTCACACACATTTCCAGGCGACAACATCACACATTTGAGGGTCTGTGGCCTTGAAGGAATCCATGCTGGACAACCTTTACAGAGGAAAAAGAGCAGAGAGATTGTGGATTTTAAAACTTCAAACATTACACCCACAAGGTCTTAATGAAAAATTAAATTAAAGTTTTAAACCACTCTGTGTCCTTTTTTACAGCCTCTCTTTATTTCCTTTTAACTTTTATTTTATTCTGTTTTAATTAATTTATTTTATTTTAGATGGGATTATTGGTAGGGGACAACCGCCAGTGCATAATGGTCCAAACAACCACTCACCAAAACAAATTTTAATTCTAATTTCCTAACCCTAACCCTAACCTAACCCTAACCCTAACCTTTAGGAATACTAAGGCTATTCTGCCTAAACTTAAGGCTATTTTAACTAAACTTAACCCTAATCGGGGAATGTTTTTTACCCGTCATAGCCATATTCATGGCATGACATTGGCTAAAGTCTATTTTGACTAGCCTATACCCTCATCTAAACCAAACTTTAACCTAACCGATAGCAAACCTGCTTTAAAAATCTAAAAAGGCCTTTTATTTTTGGCATTGTGTGTGTGTGGGGGACCCCCGATGTGGGCGATGGACAGTGCACAACATGGAGTCCTGGACTTGGGTCTGGGACCATGAGTTCGTGAGAACATTTTTTCAAACCTAATCAGCCAGTGCCTCACTCTCTGATTCGGGTGTCTTCCCTTACACCTAAGGGAGAAAGGACAAAAAAAATTACTAAGGCTATTCTGCCTAAACTTAAGGCTATTTTGCCTAAACTTAACCCTAATCGGGGAATGTTTTACTGGCCATAGCCATATTCATGGGCTGACATTGGCGCTAAAGTCTATTTTGACCTAGCTACCCTCATCTAAAACTAAATCCTAACCTAACCGACAGCAAAACCTGCTTAAAAATCTAAAGGCCTTATTTTGGCATTGTGTGTGTGTGGGGGACCCTGATGAAGAGGGGCGATGGACGGTGCACAACATGGAGTCCTGGACTTCGGTCTGGGACCCATGAGTTCGTGAGAACATTTTTTTCAAACCTAATCAGCCAGTGCCTCACTCTGGATTGGTGTCTTCCCTACACCTAAGGGGAGAAAGGACAAAAATACTAGGCTATTCTGCCTAAACTTAAGGCTATTTTGCCTAAACTTAACCCTTAATCGAATGTTTTACCGTCATAGCCATATTCATGGCATGACATTGCGCCAAAGTCTATTTTGACTCAGCCTATACCCTCATCTAAACTAAATCTAACCCTAACCGGAGCAGCAAACCTGCTTAAAAATCTAAGGCCTTATTTTGGCATTGTGTGTGTGTGGGGACCCGATGAAGAGGGGCTTATTTTGGACAGTGCACAACATGGAGTCCTGGACCCGGTCTGGGACCCATGAGTTCGTGGAGAACATTTTTTCAAACCCTAATCAGCCAGTGCCTCACTCTGATTCGGTGTCTTCCCCTACACCTAAGGGAGAAAGGACAAAAAAAAAAAAATTACTAAGGCTATTCTGCCTAAACTTAAGGCTATTTTGCCTAAAACTTAACCCTAATCGGGAATGTTTTTACTGGCCATAGCCATATTCATGGCATGACATTGGGCTTAAAGTCTATTTTGACTAGCCTATACCCTCATCTAAACTAAATCCCAACCCTAACCCGATAGCAAACCTGCTTAAAAATCTAAGGCCTTATTTTGGCATTTCTCAGGTGTGAGGGGGACCCCATGAAGAGGGGCTTATGGACAGTGCAGCCAACATGGAGTCCTGGACTTGGGTCTGGGACCCATGAGTTCGTGAGAACATTTTTTCAAACCTAATCAGCCAGTGCCTCACTCTCTCTGATTCGGGTGTCTTCCCCTACACCTAAGGGAGAAAGGACAAAAAAAAAAAAAAAATACTAAGGCTATTCTGCCTAAACTTAAGGCTATTTTGCTAAACTTAACCCTAATCGAATGTTTTTACTGGCCATAGCCATATTCATGGCATGACATTGGCTTAAAAGTCTATTTTGACTAGCCTATACCCCTCATCTAAACTAAATCCTAACCTAACCGATAGCAAACCTGCTTAAAAATCTAAGGCCTTATTTTGGCATTTATTGTGTGTGTGGGGGGACCCCGAATGAAGAGGGGCGATGGACAGTGCACAACATGGAGTCTGGACGGTCTGGGACCCATGAGTTCGGGTGGAGAAACATTTTTTCAAACCTAATCAGCCAGTGCCTCCTCTCTGATTCGGGTGTCTTCCACCTAAGGGAGAAAGGACAAAAAAAAAAATACTAAGGCTATTCTGCCTAAACTTAAGGCTATTTTGCCTAAACTTAACCCTAATCGGGGAATGTTTTTTACCGTCATAGCCATATTCATGGCATGACATTACGCTAAAGTCTATTTTGACTAGCCTATACCCTCATCTAAACTAAATCCTAACCTAACCGGAGAAGCAAACCTGTTAAAAACCTAAGGCCTTATTTTGGCATTGTGTGTGTGTGGGGGGACCCCATGAAGAGGGGCGATGGACAGTGCACAACATGGAGTCCTGGACTTCGGTCTGGGGACCCATGAGTTCATTGGAGAACATTTTTCAAACCTAATCAGCCAGTACCTCACTCTCTGATTCGGTCTTCCCCTACACTCCTAAGGGAGAAAGGACAAAAAATACCTTTAAAAGGCTATTCTGCCTAAAACTTAAGGCTATTATTTGCCTAAAACTTAACCCTAATCGGGAATGTTTTACCGTCATAGCTTACATATTCATGGCATGACATTGGCGCTTAAAGTCTATTTTGACTAGCTATACCCTCATCTAAACTAAATCCTAACCCTAACCCGATAGCAAAACCCTGCTTAAAAATCTAAGGCCTTATTTTGGCATTGTGTGTGTGGGGGGACCCCCGATGAAGAGGGCGATGGACAGTGCACAACATGGAGTCCTGGACTTAGGTCCTGGGACCCATGAGTTCGTGGAGAAATTTTTTTTCAAACCTAATCAGCCAGTGCCTCACTCTCTGATTCGGGTGTCTTCCCCTACACCTAAGGGAGAAAGGACAAAAATACTAAGGCTATTCTGCCTAAACTTAAGGCTATTTTGCTAAACTTAACCCCTAATCGAGGGAATGTTTTTACTGTCATAGCCATATTCATGGCATGACATTGGCTTTAAAAGTCTATTTTGACTAGCCTATACCCTCATCTAAACTAAATCTAACCCTAACCGATAGCAAGCAAACCTGCTTAAAAATCTAAGGCCTTATTTTGCATTGTGTGTGTGTGGGGGGGGACCCGATGAAGAGGGGATGGACAGTGCACAACATGGAGTCCTGGACTTGGTCTGGGACCCATGAGTTCGTGAGAACATTTTTTCAAACCTAATCAGCCAGTGCCTCACTCTCTGATTCGGGTGTCTTACACCTAAGGGAGAAAGGACAAAAATACTAAGGCTATTCTGCCTAAAACTTAAGGCTATTTTTGGTTTTAAACTTAACCCTAATCGGGAATGTTTTACCGCCATAGCCATATTCATGGCATGACATTGGCGCTAAAGTCTATTTTTTGACTAGCCTATACCCTCATCTAAACTAAATCCTAACCTAACCCGATAGCAAACCTGCTTAAAAAATCCTAGGCCTTATTTTGGCATTGTGTGTGTGGGGGGGGGGACGATGAAGAGGGGCTTATGGACAGTGCACAACATGGAGTCCTGGACTTCCCCGGTCTGGGACCCATGAGTTCGCGGAGAACATTTTTCAAACCCTAATCAGCCAGTGCCTCACTCTCTGATTCGGTGTCTTCCCCTACCCTAAGGAGAAAGGACAAAAAAATTACTAAAGGCTATTCTGCCTAAACTTAGCGCTATTTTGCCTAAACTTTAACCCTAATGGGGGAATGTTTTTTACGCCATAGCCATATTCATGGCATGACATTGGCTAAAGTCTATTTTGACTAGCCTATACCCTCATCTAAACTAAATCTTAACCCTAAACCGATAGCAAACCTGCTTAAAAATCTAAGGCCTTATTTTGCATTGTGTGTGTGTGGGGGACCCCATGAAGAGGGGCGATGGACAGTGCACAACATGGAGTCCTGGACTTGGGTCTGGGACCCATGAGTTTGGAGAACATTTTCCAAACCTAATCAGCCAGTGCCTCACTCTCTGATTCGGTGTCTTCCCTACACCCAAGGGAGAAAGGACAAAAAAATACTAAGGCTATTCTGCCTAAACTTAAGGCTATTTTTGTTTAAACTTAAGCCTAATCGGGAATGTTTTACCGTCATAGCCATATTCATGGCATGACATTAGCTAAAAAGTCTATTTTGACTAGCCTATGCCCTCATCTAAACTAAATCTAACCCTAACCGATAGCAAACCTGCTAAAAAATCTAAGGCCTTATTTTGGCATTGTGTGTGTGTGGGGGACCCCATGAAGACAGGCGATGGACAGTGCACAACATGGAGTCTGGACCGTCTGGGACCCATGAGTTCGGGTGGGAGAACATTTTTCAAACCTAATCAGCCAGTGCCTCACTCTCTGATTTCCGGGTGTCTTCCCTACACCTAAGGGAGAAAGGACAAAAAAAAATTACTAAGGCTATTCTGCTCTAAACTTAAGCTATTTTGCCTAAACTTAACCCTAATCGGGAATGTTTTTACCGTCAGTAGCCATATTCATGGCATGACATTGGCTAAAGTCTATTTTGACTAGCCTATACCCTCATCTAAACTAAATCCTAACCCTAACCGATAGCAAACCTGCTTAAAAATCTAAAGGCCTTATTTTTGGCATTGTGTGTGTGTAAACGATGAAGGGGCGATGGACAGTGCACAACATGGAGTCCTGGACTTGGGTCTGGGACCCATGAGTTCGTGAGAACATTTTTTCAAACCCCTAATCAGCCAGTGCCTCACTCTCTGATTCCGGTGTCTTCCCTACACCTAAAGGGAGAAAAGGACAAAAAAAAAAAAAAAAAATACTAAGGCTATTCTGCCTAAACTTAAGGCTATTTTTTTTTTTTAAACTTAACCCTAATCGAGGGGAATGTTTTACTGCCATAGCCATATTCATGGCATGACATTGGCAGCTAAAGTCTATTTTGACTAGCCTATACCCTCATCTAAACTAAATCCTAACCCTAACCTATAGTAAACCTGCTTAAAAATCTAAGGCCTTATTTTGGCATTGTGTGTGTGGGGGGGACCCGATGAAGAGGGGATGGACAGTGCACAACATGGAGTCCTGGACTTGGTCTGGGACCCATGAGTTCGTGGAGAACATTTTTTTCAAACCTAATCAGCCAGTGCCTCCTCTCTGATTCGGGTGTCTTCCCTACACCTAAGGGAGAAAAGGACAAAAAAAATACTAAGGCTATTCTGCCTAAACTTAAGGCTATTTTGCCTAAACTTAACCCTAATCGAGGAATGTTTTTGCCGTCCTTAGCCATATTCATGGCATGACACATAAAGTCTATTTTGACTAGCCTATACCCTCATCTAAACTAAATCCTAACCCAACTGATAGCAAACCTGCTTAAAATCCAAGGGCCTTATTTGGCATTGTGTGTGTGGGGGGACCCCATGAAGAGGGGACGATGGACAGTGCACAACATGAGTCCTGGACCCGGTCTGGGACCCATGAGTTCGTGAGAACATTTTTTTCCAAACCTAATCAGCCAGTGCCTCACTCTCTGATTCGTGTGTCTTCCCTGGCACCTAAGGGAGAAAGGACAAAAAATACTAAGGCTATTCTGCCTAAACTTAAGGCTATTTTGCCTAAACTTAACCCTAATCGGGAATGTTTTTACGGGTCATAGCCATATTCATGGCATGACATTGGCTTAAAGTCTATTTTGACTAGCCTATACCCTATCTAAACTAAATCTAACCTAACCGATAGCAAACCTGTTAAAAAATCTAAGGCCTTATTTTTGCATTGTGTGTGTGTGGGGGGCCCGATGAAGAGGGGCTTATGGACAGTGCACAACATGGAAGTCCTGGACCGGTCTGGGACCCATGAGTTCGTGGAGGAACATTTTTTTCAAACCTAATCAGCCAGTGCCTCACTCTCTGATTCGGGTGTCTTCCCTACACCTAAGGGAGAAAGGACAAAAATACTAAGGCTATTCTGCCTAAACTTAAGGCTATTTTGCCTAAACTTAACCCTAATCGGGAAATGTTTTTTTACCGTCATAGCCATATTCATGGCATGACATTTAGCTAAAAAGTCTATTTTGACTAGCCTATACCCTCATCTAAAACTAAATCCTAACCCTAACTGATAGCAAACCTGCTTAAAAAATCTAAGGCCTTATTTTGGCATTGTGTGTGTGTGGGGGGGACCTCATGAAGAGGGGCTGATGGACAGTACAACATGGAGTCCTGGACTTGGGTCTGGGACCCAATGAGTTAAATTGAGAACATTTTTTTCAAACCTAACCCTAACCCTAACCCTCAAGCTCAACACAAGCATGAGGTATGCACACCTAGGTCTCTTCCACAGGTAAGGGCTTTTATCTTCTCAGTTGTTTTGTTTTTTAGTGTTGGTTAATTTCTGTAAGGTTGGCTTTTACCGTTTGCCCTTTTCCTTTCTAGCCAGCTGCCCCCATTCCTTTTTCCAACCCCCCTCCCATTTTTATTCTTTGGTTTTTGGTTTTATTTCTTTTCTTCTCCCTACACTACACAACTCCACATCTACTTCCACTCATTCACCACATTACCATAACATGGTCCATTCATCAGGACCCTCCACGATCCCCTCACACAACTCCAGATCCCAACCACAACAATCCAAAACACTAGTTCAAACTGATTCAAGTTCCCCACCAACACATAATTTCACATGCACTCCAGACAGGCCCCTTTCCCCACAGGTATGACCAGACAAGTAGCCAAACTTACACAATTTATTAAACCAGCACTACCCACTCAACATACACGCACACTACTCAACCAGAACCACATCAGACTGGATGCACCACAACATGGACATTCTTCTGGAACACTATAACACAAATCCTACACTACTGACTTCCACCCCTTCCCTTTCAATACACTCCATTCCTTCCATCCACCACCTGGTTTCAGTTCAACGGCTTCTCAACCCTCAGTCTTCCCCCACACAACACCAACACACACCACCCTCCCCATATACTACTACCCCAATTTGTAGGACCCCCCACACCCACTCACTCTTTCACCCCCTTTTTTCACTGAATTCCCTCCTCTTCCTGCACCCACTAGGGGCCCCTACCCCCCTAAACAGGACTTGGGAGTTATGCCACATCCCACACTTACACTTACTAATTCCCATCCATCCCTTCACTTCCACTTCCATTGACTTACAGCAGGTCACTTTACCATCAACACACCTGACCTGACAGATACACTCTCAGATACTGATGACCACTCCACCTAACACCACACACACCACTCCAGAACGACAACACCACACCAAAAAATCCCCCACTACTCCCAACAACCTATAGGCACTTCTCCCCATTGACACTTCCCGGTCTCCCCTACCCATACACCACCCAGAAATAGACCCACCATACAGGTTACAGCCCTTGTCAATTACACACTCATAACAGTCAGCCCACAATCACCCAGCGCCCTAACACGGCCACCACTAACACCACCCAGGCTAACCACCTCCATAACACATTTGGTTCTACAGGATATAACACCATGTCTCTCTCCACCCAGGTTCCACCCAAGTGGGGAGGTAGACCCAGGACAGTCCAAACCATCAAGGGTGATGATGAGCAAGGGAAAAAAAAGCTAACCAGCTTACAAAAACCCATGCTGAGCCCTCCACCTCC
>NW_025962867.1:0-8711 GCF_017589495.1 Alosa alosa
GAGGAAACTTTTGCTTCTCATTTGTATCCCTTCTGTTGCTAAGGAGGCAAAATGGTGATTCTCTTTTAAGGATCATTTAAGTATTACTTTTTGTCACAATTATTTCTCCTAATTTTGCCTTAGGAGAAATAAAACAAGCAAAAAGATGAGACACATAGCAATAAGACAAGTAGGAGTCACATAAGAGATAGTAGTTTGAGAAGCAGGAGAAATACAGGAGATCTCTTATATGTTTGAGTGTAGTCTCACTTACAACTTGTTTCTCCTTAGGAGAAATAATAGAGCAGATGGAGTCACATAAGAGATATTAGTTTGAGAAGCAGGAGAAATACGGGAGTCTCTTATATGTTTGAGTGTAGTCTCATTTACAACTTGTTTCTCCTTAGGAGAAATAATAGAGCAAATGAGGAGACATTGCAATGAGAAACTGTTGAGAAGTAGGAGTTACAATTGAGATATCAGTTTGAGGGTCAAAAAAATAGGGCACTCCATAGCATTTCAAACTTTTATTTTATAAAACAAAGCAAAACAGTTGTACTTTAAAAATGGACTTTAAGCAATGGGAGCTTGCACAGTTGCACTTTAAAATGGACTTCAAGCAATGGAAGCATGTTAATGCCTTGATATGTTCTTTTTATAATGTGTATTCTTATTTTTTATTTTTTTGTGTGTGTGAGAGTGTATGTGAGTATTATTTTTAAAAGCTGCACAAGCAAATTGCATTGTACGGACCAACTGCACAATGACAATTTAAGTCTATCTATAAATCATACAACATGGAGAAATGAACTAATAAACAATAACATAAACAAACTGAACTTGTGCCAAAGCGTGCCATACTGTGTACAATGGTGGATGAAAGCGTGGGCTGGTCAATCTGAGTCTTTTATCCTGGTGGTGGAACCAACCAAAGGGAGGAGGGAGAGAAGAGCAGAAAATAGAACATTGTTAGTTTGTGAGCCACTCAAAAATACAAAGTAAGACATTTGTTTGACCGTCTGCTTTCATAACTGTGGGAATTTTGATACAGCACAAAGATCAGACACACCTTATTAATCACTTAAACACAGAATGGGGAATGTGATAGCTACCACTCACATTTGCTATATGTTGCCCAATTGAAAAACAGATTGTATTGATATATTTGTCAAGCTTAAACAAGTTTGTTGAATTCCCTCACCTCATCTAGTGAGTAAACTGTATTGTCAGGCTAGGATTAACCCCTATCCAGCTTACCACTAGGCAAAACCTTGTTTTGGTTGGACTAAGCCTATTCAGTGTAAAAAAAAAAAAAAATGGGCATCTGAAAATAGTTTAGTTCAGAGTCCTGATGTCAAAAAAGTAATTTGGGCAATTTTTTTGTCATCTGGGAGCTGGCTCCATAGTCAGAACGCATAACAACTAAATGCAGCGTTGCCTTGTTTAGTTCTGATAGTGGGTTTCAACAGGAACATTTCTCCTGTGATCAGTGAGGTTTAAGTGATGAGTATTGCTGGAACATGTCACACAGTCTCATTGAAGGGCAAATCTGGTGTAAACTGATTCAAAGCCTTGTTGTTCGAGCTCACCAGGCACTGTCCAAAGGACAAAGAACAATAAAATGTGTCATAACCTAGACAAGTTATGGACAAGAAAGTAAAGCTGACTCAATATGGCAAAAAAGCCTTCGGTATCTTCTTTCCATTACAGGGTTTCCCCAGGTTTGACCACCCCAAATAAGACTTTTTTTAAGACCTTTTTAAGACCACTTACATGAAAATTAAGACCTACATCACACCCATTATGCGGTTGTAAAACACCAGATCAAATCCATAATGACAATTAAAACAACACTTCCCCATGATGTGCTGTCCTCTCCTTTCGACTGATTATGTTGATTCATTGCTGCCGGTGCGAAAACCCAAAGTATTGTTTGCGCATATCCTAAGAAATTAGACTAGTGTAGTTGCCACGATACCAAAATTATTGTTTCGATACCACATCAAGAATTGCGATTTCGATACTTCTTCGATAATTCTTAAAAATGTATTTGATTTGGGGCCCAGACCACCTTGACATCATCAGTAATATTGAATATAGTGTTATCATTCACACCAGTGGGCATCCTAGATTCTGCTTGACTCTTTCCCACACACGGAAAATTATGGCTTATTTCATATGTTTCTATTTCATATACCTTCAATTCATATAAAGTGTACAGTTAATGTATAGTATTTTTTAATCTGCATAATTACTATTAATCTGCTTAATTGCTAAACATATTTAGTCATTTGAATACTTAATATTTATTTTTAAACTATTACACCTAGGCAAATTTTAATGTGGTGTGTAGGCCTAGGTTTAATTGAGTGTTTGTCACTTTAAGAAATACATGAGTAATTACTGTATCCTTCAGTCTCACGGTTTTAGGCTAGTGAATAATAGTTGCACATAATGCATAAGGATATGTGGATGCAATTCATTGTTGTCTGTCATTAGATAAAATAAATGTAAATAAAAAACTATCAAGTTCATAGAAGGGATCATGTTCAATAATGATTTTAGCACTAATTACGAATGACATACATGACCTGAGCTAGCAGAATTAGTTAGCAAGGAGCTCTCTCCAGATGTAAAAGTTTGCAAAGGTTGCGCTGCCTATTTCTAAATGACATTAAACCCAATAGTAGACCTACGTACATCTCATAGCCTAGGTAGGTTAGCAACACAAAGTTGAGAGGTGCAAGTGAGCAAATCAACTTGATATTAGCCTATTATTATGTGTTACCACAGAATCACTTAAGCTAAACTAGCAGCCATGTCTCGCTGTTTATGGCACGACAGCTGCGCATATGTGTGTGAGGAGAAAAAGCGCACAGCCACAGGCTTTGGGAGGAGGCACTAGAAGCATGCCTTGTGCACACAAACAAGAACACGGTCATTCTTAAAAGTATTGATACTAATAAAATTAGGTATTGTGACAACTGCTAATAGCTATTGCAACACTTTTGTAGTATCGGTGCACCGTGCAACACTAAATTAGACGATCTCTGACGTTAATCAACCCCCTGTTGAATTTTCACATTGTTGTTGTTTTTTCCTAGCCTAGAAATCTAGACGCACCCTAGCGGCGGCAAATTAATTTGCTCAGCCTGTACGTCTAGTATCAAACCATAGGGATTTCTATTGGCTGACGCCGTGGACGTCATCCAATCACAGCGCTCTATTTTGTTAGAGAGTCTTAAGGCGGGCTTAACAGGATGGCGACAGTCCTGCGACAGTGAACAACAAGGAAGGTGGCTATGGCAAACGAAGAGCGGTTGTTTGAATTGGCGTTGGCGTCAACTTTGGAGGAGTTGGACTTGTGCTTTTCTTTGAAAGTTGAGCAACACAATGCACTTAAGTCATTCCTTTCGAAGAAGGATGTATTTGCCGTTTTGCCGACCGGATATGGATATGGTCGTAGCGCTGGCCTATTGCATGCCTAGGCAGTTTGAAAGACAATTCTCTGCCCGCCCCTTGGATTAAGCGAGGTGAATGGCTCGATTCCAGACTATACATTTCAATGATATAGGATGGCCCGCCAGGCTAGTTTTTTCCCCCATTTCACCTTGCTTGCAGGCTAGTATAATTAAAATTGAAGACCTTCGTTTAAAAAATTAAGACTTTGGCAACGGAATTTAAGACTTTTTCAGACCTTAATTAAGGAACATGACATTTAAGACCGTTTAAAGACGCGGCTACCCTGCATTATGTCAGGAATACCAAAAGTACTTCTATACGGCTCTGGGCTATACTTCCCTGTCCATAACTCAGAATTGGCTGTGCCACATTTTCTTTTTCCTATGAACAGCACACAGTGATTTCCAACAAGAGCTATGGATCAATTCATACCGGATTTGTCCTTTAAGTGATTTGTAAACAAGGAGTGCTTTAGGGTCAATCCGGTAAATCAAAGACAATGACTCAATATTACATCTAAATTAGCCCAAAACATTTAGCTCTGATCACTCAAGAGACACTGACAATTGTCAAGAAAAAAACAAAATACAGAAAATACAGTATACACCAGGGGTATTCAATTAATCTTCAGCGAGGTCGTTACGGAAAATTTCCTCAAGCAAAGGTCCGGAGCATCATAATGTTTAGGCTATGTATATGTATGTATGTATAATATATATACAGGGACGGAGCCAGAGGGGTGGCTCGGGTGGCACAGGCCACCCTTGAGATTGATTGGCCACCCCAGGTGCCACCCCAAATCCTAGTCTACGATTGGCCATTAACATGGTGTAAGGCGGGACCTTTCTTGATGCACTTGCAGCAGTGTGAAGTGTCAGACGTCAGAAATGTAAGTGGCAAACACACTTGCCTTTATTGGCCTGCGGCACAATTGAACTGGCGGAACTAAAGGTTTCCCGATCAGGAAATACTCCTTAATACGCAACTTTGTGTAGGCTTAACAGTGTAGCCTAAATAACAATGACAGCTTGACAAAAAAAAAAAACATTTATTTCACTTGTCTCGCTGGATTGAAGGCAGAATGTGGGCTGTTGCGCAAATAGATGAGGGTCGGGAGATTCCGTTAAAAAAAACCTAAAGTTTTGCTAACATTTTCTCCATTATTATCGTAAAATATGTCTCCATGCAGGGCAGGGCTGGTTCTAACCTAGGCTAGGCTACTATATTTGGGTGGGCTGGTAGAAATTTTGGGTGGGCAACATAGCAAAGCTGTCAAATTGGATCAAAACTAACATAAACACAAAACAAACACAAAACAATCAGTACTACCTAGCTTGAGTTGCTGCAGCCAACAGCCAGGGATAGGCAGTATGTCTGATACATGTATGTAAAATACAAAATAGTATGTTGTCATTTTTATTTTATTTAGTTGGAAAAAAATGGCATCATATTTTGTATCAAAATACTTTATAGGTTTGTAGTTTAAAAATAGTGCCAAATTATTTTGGTAAAACCAATAACCTACTTTTGGTGATGTGATTATAAAAGTGCAAAACAATGAATGCAGCACTGGTGCTGACTTGTAATTTGCCCAGAGTTGTTGTGATCAGAATATTGAGATTCAGGGAGATAAGTTTCTTGAGAACTTTAGTCATCCAATTCAAACACATGGAAGTCATCCAATTCAAACACATGGAACCGGTTATGTGGTTGCCCTGCAAGAAGTTGCACCATGTGCAACGTGCACAATGTTTCCACAATGTTTCACACATCCACAATACACTTCTTCATACCAACCTCAAGTTTCTTGAGAACTTTAAAGTTCTCAAGAAACTGATGATTAATCATCTAATCGGAAGACATGGAACCGGTTATGGTTGCCCTGCAACAAGTTACCCCACGTGAAAATTTAATTAATAATTTGCCCAGACTTGTTGTGATCATAATATTGAGATTCAGGAAGATGAAATTGCTCACATACACAATACACTCCTTCATACCAACCTCAAGTTTCTTGAGAAAATAAACAAATAGACAAAAAAGCAGGTCAAATTATTGTAACAGCTACAAAAATAGATGGCCATAGAGTGGGGGAAATGTCTTGGATGAGTATATTTTGTATATCTTCATTTACAGTAATATAATAAAATTGATTATATTTTAATGTCCCCATGATGGAATTTGTTTTAGAACAGCATAGCCCAGTGACAGACAACTTAGATAATTAACTTTAATATGTTTGTATGACATTTTATGTGAGAGTAAGGTATTTGTGTTTTTTGTCCTTCAATTTATGAGTATGGTGTTTGCATCTGGTTTCCCTAATGTATTTGTGCTAATTTCACATCTTGAGCCTGTTTCTGTTTATCTGGATGTTTTGCCTCATGCCACCCTTGAATCAGTGCCTCACTAGTGCCACCCTTGTTAAAAATGTCTAGAATCGCCACTGTGTATATATAATATTAGGATGGATGGATGGAGCCTAGTTGTAGATAGATAGATAGATAGATAGATAGATAGATAGATACTTTATTGATCCCCAAGGGGAAATTCAAGAAGATTGTAGGCCTAGGCCTAATGTTTAATGTGAAATAAAATAAGTAGCCTAAAAGGCAACATTCGAAATGAGGAGAAATAAGGCAAGATAAGAGTGATTGGGGAGAAAAACTGAGTAGCCTTGGCTATTTTAAAGATCTTAACGTGAACTTAAAATAAAATTTGAGCTGAGACAAGGCTGGTTCCTTGAACCCATTAATCAGCAAGTTTAATTTAATTTTTTAGTTTTTTTTTATGTTGACCCGAAATCCTGGAAACCCAGGAACATCACGTTGTTGGGCAGTGAATGCATGTCGGCTTAACTAGATTGTGGTGGATCAATCATATTGCCTTCTTAAATCGTAAAATATTCTGTGGTCTCAGTTCACTGTTGAATGGGCCTAGCCTACCCTATGCTTGCTCAATATGCTTTGTCTAGTAGAGGTGCTTCAAATTGGCGATTTTAAAAATCGCCTGTCTCAGAATAGAAGAGGTCCAGGGCAATTCTGCGCAAAACTGTCACATCCATATTTAGCCTAGTTGGCGTTACAGACGTGACAGTTTTGCGTGGTATTGCCCCCGTATCATTATATAAAGCTCTGTTCTCGCTGTCTAGCTTCCTCCTCTTTGAGCAATCGATGATTTGAAAATAACTTACTTATCGTTAACTTAGATATCCATCTGATTGTTTCTCGTCCCATCTCCTCTCCTCGCTTGTTTCAGGCTATCAGTCTCTTCCCCATAGTAGGCTACTTTACTCACTGACTCGACTTTATCAGAATTCACAGATTTCACTGGCTGAGTAGCAGCAAGCGAAATGATGGTTCCTGAAGCTCCTGAAGTAAATGCTGTTATCCTAACCAACGAAACATTTAGCGCAGCTTTGAAATCTTACGTGAAAATCTAAATTAGGCTATTATGGTCTGGGTCCGGATAGGATCACGTCACGGTCCGGACTCGGATCGCGGTCCGCCATTTGGTGATCCCTGGTATACACCATACAACAAATATTGTTGGTGAGTTAATCATTTTGGCCATGTCATTTTTTTTACTTTTGATGTATGTTCAGCCCATCTGTAAAATATCTTCATAAAACCTAGTGGAAATTTCGCCTCTATCATTTCTATGACAATGTGATTTTGTAGCTTTCGTAGCTACACAGTTTGATGTTAACTGTAAAACTAAAGGTTGAATCATTTTAGTGCAATAGAGGCCTACCCTTTATAAAAAGCCCACCAATAATGCTCACCACAATTGGAAATAATTTAAAATAAGAGAAAAAATTACCCCAGCTTCATGGATGTTTTGGAACCTCCAGCCCTCGTGAACAAAAAGCCTTCTTGACCTTTGCGGATTCCACAGCAGCATATTATGTATACACGAAAATTAGTAATTTATGTCGGAGCATGGACACTGGAATCTATCTGTTGCAAAGCAGTGGCTAAACGAGGGGAAATGTTCAAGGAAGCCAAAGTGACGGGGAAAAATATGTTTATTTATGTATGTGTTTATTTCGGGGGGTATACATTTTGTGCAATGTACAACATAGATACATTTTGTGCGGCACAATATAGGCTACTGTAGACCTAGCCTACAGGTCATGTAGAAAAACTGGACGAGGGGCTTTGAGACAGCAACACGACGCCATCTCTGTCTGTCCCCTCCATCCCCTCACACACACACATTGCCTACTGTACACCCTCCACACAACTGCATACCACTCACCACCACTACATTAGGCCTGCCAGGCTACGGTGCATATACAAATAAGCTATATAACACGCATTGTCACGTCAATGTAGGCTAACGCACCCTTGAAACTGCTAAAAACTTCGTTACCCCAAGTTGACCCCAGATACACGGAGGATACACGAGTTTGCCGCTTATTTTAGGCTAACGCTAGTGGAAAAAATTTGCAGATTTTACCTTGTGGATGTTGATATTGCCCGAAGTCTCTTTGATAGCAGCACTGCGAAGTTAAACTCCCTTGCATCAACAATCTGCCCTGAGACGGTGAACAAACCGCTTCAGGGTGAGTAGAAAGGGACATTGATTCTGTTTACAGACCCGCTGTGGTTTAGTTACCAGCTAGTAAAAGCATTATTATCGATCTGTGATATCGCCGGAGTCATGGTTTATACTCTCTATGGTCGGAGTGCTAGCTTGTGGAGTTTGACATAAGAGTGTTTCCAAGGTGTTTAGCTGCTAGCCCTTTCCTAGGTTGGATCGCAGATGGTAGCCTATCTAACACTGGACCTCATCTGAGGCTACTTGAGATATTATTCCAAAGGGGACAGATAGGCTACTGCACTTAAAACTTTAAACCATTGAACTAAACCTTCCCGGACTTTGTAATTCATGCCACCAGTGACTGCATTGGTGAACGGCCGGGTTGAAACTTAGGCTCCATGGCACATAGACTGTGGGCTCGCCCTTCTATGAATTGAAAAAAGACTACAAGCTGCCCCACCGAAGTTTAAGTATAAAAGTAAGCAAGAAAAAAGGGTTTTTAAGTCAGGATATGGCAAGTCAATGGCATTTATTCATCCAAGGTTACAGACCAGTTTCCATAGTGCACATCTTATCAATAGTTTGAATTTCGTGGTGTGTTTCTGCTCATTGACAAAATAGCTGCCTCAGTATGATTCATGCCCAATTAATTTCCCTGTTAAAGTGTTCACCTTTGTTTCACTAGTTTGGTTTCATTTTTGTATGAGATTTTGTGATGTAGGCTA
>NW_025962868.1:0-8692 GCF_017589495.1 Alosa alosa
GCAGTGTGTGTGTGGTGTGTGTGTGCAGGTGTGTGTGTGTGCAGGTGGTGCAGTGTGTGTAGTCCAGGTAAAAAAAGAGGTGTGTGCAGGTGTGTGCAGGCAGGTGGCAGCAGGTAAAAAGGTGTGCAGGGTGTGGTGTGTGTGTGTGCTAAAAGGTGAGAAGAGGCTGTGTTGAATCAGGTCGAGGAGCGATGCAGGTAGTGTGTGTGTGTGTAGGTGTGTGTGTGTAGGGTAGGTGGTGTACAAGTACGCGAAAGGGGTGTGAGAGTGCAGGTAGCAGTGTGTGCTGCATGCGGGAGGAAGAGTGCTGTGGAAAAGCTGGGACCCCGGCAGAACGAGAGAGGTGAGTTTAGAGTGTGCAGGCAGGTGTGTGCGCAGGTGTTAGCAGACGGGTGGGCAGCAAGTAGTGGTGCAGTAGGTAGTGCGTGTGCAGTGTTAGTGTGCAGCAGCAGGTAGCAGGCAGGCTGCGACGTAGTGTGCAGGTGCGTGTGTGCAGGTGCAGACAGTGTGTGCAGTGGCAGTAAAAGCAGGCGTGTGCAGGCAGAGGCAGTGCAGGCAGGCAGGTGTAGTGTGTGTGCAGGTGGTGTGTGCAGTGTGGTGCGTGCAGCTACGCGCGCGAGTGAGCGAGCGCCGTGGCGCGAACCCGCATAAGGGGCCTGGAGAGGAGGCGGAGTGTGTCTGTGTGTGTGTAGGTGTAGTGTGTGTGCAGTGTGTGGCACACCCGCAGGCCCGAGAGAAAGCTTGAAGAGTCTGCTGTGTGGTAAGCAGCCCTTCCACCGATTGGCCAGCTCCGTATATTCCCGCCCATCGTGACACTGGTAGGTACCCGCCGCCTCTAATAATCTTGTAATGGAGCACACTCAGGTCCAGCTCCGCTTGGAGTCCGTCTCATGAAGCCTAGCACATACACATGCTTACACACATACTTCCCACACACACACTCTACACACACATACACACACACACACTCACGCACACACACACACACACACACTCACGCACACACACTCCTACACACACTCTACATACACACACACACACACACACACTCACGTATTACACACACACACACACTCACGCACACACACGCCTGCACACACACGCCTACACACACACTCCTGCACACACACACCCACACACACACACCTGCACACACACACACCTACACACAATACTACACACACACACACTCACGCACACACACACTCATACACACTTCACGACACACACGCCAGGTTGAAGGCTTACACACACTCTGCACATACACTCCTACACACACACACACACATAATTTCACGCACACATTATTAATAATTTTATTACACATACTCCTATTAATAATAATACTCCCACACACACACTTGCACACACATGCTTACACACACATTTTATTATATTAATTTACACACACGCTATTAATATTACTCCTGTATTACACACACTTACACACACACACACACACCACGCACACACACACACACTTGCACACACACGCTTACACACACACACACACACTTGCACACACACGCTTACACACATACACACCTACACACACACACTTCACGACACACACATACCTACACACACACGCTTACACACACACACGCCACACACACACACCTACAGTATACACACACACACACTCCTCACGCACACACACACACCTCCTGCACACACACTCTGCTACCACTCACGCACACACCTGCACACACTTACACACACACACACTCACGCACACACACCTGCACACACGCGGGCCACACACACACCTCCTGCACACACACGCCACACACGCCTACACACACACGCCTGCACACACTCCTGCACACGCCTACACACACACTCCTGCACACACACGCCTACACACACACTCCTGCACACACACACCTACACACACACACTCACGCACACACACACCTACACACACACACGCCACACACACACACACGCCTGCACACACACACGCCTGCACACACACCTACACACCTACAGTACACACACACACACACTCACGCACACACACACTCCTGCAATAATACACGCCACACACAATACTCCTGCACACACACACACCTACATACCTAAGTGGTACACACACACGCATACTGCACACACACGCTTACACATTACACACACACAAGGCATACACGCTTACATACATACACGCTTGCATACACACACGCTTACAAACATACTTCGCTAGCATACATACTTACATATACATAATTTACATACATACTGCATATACACATACAATACATATATGGCAGCACAGTGGACATATACATAATGGCATAATACATAAATAAATATATATTTGTAGGGACATATAATGGTATAATATATATATATATAATGGTATAAATGGTATATAATGGTATATATATATAATGGTATATATATACACACACACACACACACACTCCTGCACACACACACCTGCACACACACACACACACACACTCGCACACACACACTCCTGCACACACACGCCTACACACACACTCCTGCACACACACACCTACACACCTACAGTACACACACACGCACACGCCTGCACACACACACCTACACACACACGCCTACACACACACACACACGCACACACGCCACACACACACACACACACATGCCTACACACACACACGCCTACACACACACGCGCGCCTACAAACACACTCGAGCACACACACCTACGCCTACACACACACACACCCACACACACACACGCGCACACACGCCACACACACACACACGCCTACACACACACTCGCGCACACACACACACCTGCACACACCTGCACACACACACACACACGACTACAAACACACACACTCGCACACACACCTACACACACACTCGTGCAAATAACACCTACACACACACACCTGCATACACACACACACCTGCATACACACACACACACACACCTGCACACACACACACACACACACCTGCACACACACACACACACGCCTGCACACACACGCCTGCACACACACACACGCCTGCACACACACACACACACACACACTCGCGCACACACACCTACACACACACACCGTATCATTACCTACACACACACACACCACACACACACACATTACCCACACACACACCTACACACACGCCTGCTTAGATCTTAGATACACGCTATCCTCCACAATACAAAAAATTAAGGAATATAAAGGGTGGGATGTTAGGACTCCAGGCCACAGGTGATTGGATGGTTTCTGATTGATGAGCTCAGAGGTTGTTCACACGCATCTTTGCTCATGTTTTACTGCAAACCCAAGAACTTTGTATGTATGCATGTTCATGTGACATCACCTGTGACTACAGCACCAAGTGAAGTGGAGTGTGTGTTTGTGTGTGTGTCTGTGTGTGTGTGTGTGTATTGTGTGTGGAAGGAGCTGTATTGTGTTTATTTGTGTGTCTGTGTGTGTGTGTGGAAGGAGCTGTATAGTGTTTATTACAAAATGGTCTTCAACTGTTCCGAACAGAAACGCGACTTGAAATCCACAAACCGGGTTAATAACGCTTTCGTTTCTATATTTTATAACATTTCACAAAAGCATATCCTATGTCAGGAGACTATTTCCGGTTGTGCTTAAAACAAACCCGCGATCTACACTGTTAATGTGAGCTAACAGTTTAAGTGTATTAACTACTGTAGGCTTAACAGCCTAATAATTTGATTTCTGCAGTTTGAAAAAAAAGAACGAATAAATGGACCTTTGGTCCAAATGTGTAGATTTTGTCTTGCTGTTGTAATGTAACCCATCCGCCTGCCACTTCAGATCTTAGGCTGAAGCCTCAGAAGGCCGTAGGCTACTGAAACCGATTTGAAATTGTTTGTGGCCTATGCGCATAGCCTATTTTGCCTGTCCACTTCTAGCTGCTTTAAAGTCGGATTTGAAATGTTTGCTAATTATAGCCTATTCTATGTAGAAGAGTTAAACAGGAAATTTGAGATAGGCCTTGTCAGCAACATTGCGGTTTGTTTATAAACAGGGTTGGAATTATAGCTGCCAAGCTCCTTTGAAGATCTCCATATGGATAAACTTAGGCTACAACCAGGTAAGGAGAGTTTAGCACGATCCAGAAATATTTTTGATAAGAAATTATTTATAGTATAGGTTGACCTACAGTGTCTGTATGGATGGATATTCATCTGAATGTTTTTACTTCTGTGATTTATTATTTTGGGCATAGCTACGGCATAGGCTAAATCAAGGGGAAATAATGAGTAGGCCCTACTGCCTATTCGGCAAAGTCTACTAAAAATAGACTTGATAGGCCAAACCAGGGAACCGAAAAAAAATTAAATGTCCGGACAAAATTAAATCTCTCCGGGTCAAATTGTCCGATTGAAATTGGCTAATAATCCCGGCCCCCAACTAATCTGAATTTGAGAACAAGCCTTAAAATGTAAGCCTATATTAAAGCAATACGTCTCTTGGCTATGTTTTAAATGTACAGGCTCTACCGTTTGAAAGTTATTAAACAACACGCATAGCCTATAGTTGCATTTCAAATACTGTAGGAAACATTTCAAATAGGAAGCGCGACGCTTAAAACGCCCATGTTAAACAATGAACAAATGAGTGAGGCGGTTCAAACATGGCCAGGCCCAGGTAGACTAGCCTTAAAAGTTTTTCAGAGGACAGACGCGATGGATGATGATAAATTGCAACTTCTGAAGCCTCGATGTCTGGTCAACTCCACCACCACCAGATAAAAAGCATAAGTGTCGGGCATATCTGTCGGAATCCCATCGCTGGAAGTGAGTTGCGGCCGCCTCCAAGACACAGTCATTCTCCTCAGGTACACTGGACATGCAACTGTTCTGTACCCAAAGCACACAGTAGGCCTATGCTTTCTGTCTATGATCTGCAGGTTAGGGTCCTCGACGAGGGAGACGTTGGCTCACGATAATTTCCGCACAATTAAACGGTATCATTGAACCACGGATCCTAAAAGAAAAGCATAAACCAAACATTTCCCAGAATAGGAAACATTTCTTTAATTTATTGCATCAAATAAAGAGGTATAGCAGGTAGCGGTGTTATCAAACAAAGAGGCATAGCATTAGGGTAGTGGTGTTATCAAATAAAGAGGCATACATTAGGGGTAGTGGTGTTATCAACAGTTATACAGCATTAGGGTAGTGGTGTTATCAAATAAAGAGGCATAGCATTAGGGGTAGTGGTGTCATCAAATAAAGAGGTACAGCATTAGGGGTAGTGGTGTTATCAAATAAAGAGGCATAGCATTAGGGGTAGTGGGTGTTATCAAATAAAGAGTATAAAGCATTAGGCAGTGGTGTCATCAAATAAAGAGGCACAGCATTAGGGGTAGTGGTGTTATCAAATAAAGAGGCATAGCATTGAGAAGGGGTAGTGGTGTTATCAAATAAAGAGGCATGGCATTAGTGGTGGTGTGCCATCATTCTTGTGTGTGCACATCTGTGCAAGTTAAACAGTCACCACTGGAGATAACGTGGGTAGCAGCAACAAACAACGTAACCTTTTTAAAACATGAACGAAGCGGACTCTTGCTGTCATGAAAATATACATACTGGCTAGATCTTGTTAGGCATGTTTTACGTAAGTTAAGGCTAATGAACATATTTGCATTCTATTCAGCCTGATTATGTCATTCTTTTAAACTACATAGCCTGTCTCCAGTGTTCCTCAACTTGACTAGGTAATTAAGAAGCAATAATAGGACATTTGACCGGCATATCATCAAAATGTCCGGAAAACGAAACCTCTGCCGGTCACTTTGACCGGCATCATTTTTTCCTAGCGGAAACTCTGCGCCAAACACTGCCGGAACTTTAACGAACGAACGATATTTTGCGTTCCGAACCGGACCAGGACCGATATGTTGGTGGCGGAACGCATGCAAGAACGAAAACGTTAAACATAGGCCTACCTGAACCGTTCGGAATGGAACATTAATAATTTTGTTTTCAAGCCCTGCCGTTTGCCCCCTGGCACAAACACACACACACACACAGCTGTGATTTATGCCCATGTGTTTGTCTGTCAGGTTGTGAAAGCAGGAATATTGTTTAGAAAGAGAGCCAGTAATATAAGTGTGTCCGTATGTGCGTGTGTGTATGTGTGTGTGTGTGTGTATTAGGGGTGTGAATCTCTCATGTAAAAGACGATGCAGTGCATCTAGATACATGGGCGCGATTCGATACAAAAAAAGATACATGTTCGCAAAAACGATTCAGTACGATTCGATGCGATGCAATTCGGTGTAGTTCAGAATGAAAATCATTCTGAAAAGATTTTTATGGCCCCTCCAAAGGTACATTCATTTTATATTATCAATTGTCATGGTCATGGTTGTCAATTATAAAAAAAAAAATGTGTCAATATGATTATCTAAACTGAGGTTTGGAATAGAAGAATAGTCTACATTTCAGTCAAACACAGCAGCCAAATACAACATAAAAATACATTTTTAGAGACTTTATAGATTTTATAGAGTTATATCTGATTGCTTTCAAGGAGCTGTAGCCTGTTGTTGAGGTAAGACAATACCAAAATAAAATATGCCACCACTCTGAGTGAATATGAATAAAATTATAATAATTTGTGTTCGTTTTAGCAGCAAGGGCCAAATTATTCTTTAACATTAAGGAAATCCCTTCATCAAACGTAAGGCTACTCTACAGACTATCATTGCTTTTTAGGAATGCCATAGTAAGTGTTTAATTTCGCGCTGGACTTTCAAAAACAAAAGAGTAAAAATTGTCAAACAAACGACCGATGAATGGCAATGAATGTAGCCAAAAACGAACTGCATTACCCACAAATCCGAGTCTGAGCGAGCAGAAAAGGTTGTGAACCGATTCGTAACAAGTAAATCGATATAGCGACCGGTTCATTTCAGTTTTATTCCAATACGGGGCTCCACGTATCGATGTAGCCGTATCTTACACGTTAAAAAAACGGATACCGATAGGTATCGGTTAATCTTTACACCCCTAGTGTGTATGTGTGGTGTGTGTATGTCAAGTCAAGTCATGTTTATCTATAAAGCACTTTAAAAACACCAGTTGCCCAAAGTGCTATACAATAAGAAAAGGTTGAGAAAGCTGACAGACCGATAGACAGATAAAGAATGATCAACACACAAGAGCAGGGGGAGTGCTACAAACACACATATCAGTGCGTTATGTAGAAGACAAACAGTACAAAATAGAGTAAGCACTTATACTGAGTTAAAAGCCAGGGAGTAAAAGGAAGTTTTAAGATGTGATTTAAAAACAGGCAAAGAAGGAGCCAATCTTATATGTAGTGGGAGCTCATTCCCTGGTTTAGGGCCAATTACTGCAAAAGGCCAATCTCCCCTGCTCTTTAGGCCGATCTCCCCTGCTCTTTAACCCCTTCTGCCCCATCTGCCCTGCTCTTTAACCCCATCTGCCCTGCTCTTTAACCCCATCTGCCCCATCTCCCCTGCTCTTTAACCCCATCTCCCCTGCTCTTTAGGCCGATCTCCCCTGCTCTTTAACCCCTTCTGCCCCATCTCCCCTGCTCTTTAACCCCTTCTGCCCCATCTCCCCTGCTCTTTAACCCCATCTGCCCCATCTCCTGCTCTTAACCCCATCTCCCCTATATCTAGGCCGATCTCCTGCTCTTTAACCCTTCTGCCCCATCTCCTTGCTTTTAACCCCCCATCTCCCCTGCTCTTTAACCCCATCTGCCCTGCTCTTTAACCCCATCTGCCCCATCTCCCCTGCTCTTTAACCCCATCTCCCCTGCTCTTTAGGCCCATCTGCCCTGCTCTTTAACCCCATCTGCCCCATCCCCCCTGCTCTTTAACCTTGATGGTGGGACTACAGGCGCCCTTGGTCAGCAGACCTAAGTGCCCTTGACGGAGCATGTGGTTGTAAAAGTTCTGACAGATAAGAGGGCTCTATCTTGCGTCCCAGCGCAATTGACTTTGTATACTTTCGGCGGCTTTTGTTTTCCTATTTTGCAGTCAAGCGATATTGAATTTTTCCTCCACACATGCGTGCACCTGTAAATTAGGGAATTACTGCACGGGGTTCAGCGAAAAAGGCGGGATGTGTTCATTTTAACGTTCACTGTTTGATGTTTTTTGCAGTTTCAGAAAACAATTCATACAGACTTTGTGACCAGGGAGTTCTGATTCTGTGGCTGAATTGTTTCAAGTGCAAACCAGAATCTTATTTAAGGGCATGTATGACCACACCTCATGAATGAATCGTTGCACACCAATCTGAACACCCCCTGCACAGGCGAAAACATTCAAAACCTTGATAATATTTTGTCCATTTTTTCGGTTTTGTTAGTGCATTGGTGACCTAAAAATTTAGTAGCCTATATAGTATGCCTAATTATGACCCTATTAATTTGGACAACTTTATACAGCCCTATAAAGGCTAAAGTTACCTTTAGTTTTTGTTCCAATTTACCGTTGTATATGTTTTAAACATTACACAAACCACACAAACACAAAGCATTATTCAGCTATGCTAAGGTTTTAAGCACACCATCATTGTGCCAACCTTGTTGTAGCCCATCTGGAAATAACTCTTACCTAAGCATTATAACCATTGATAGGTTTTAAGCACCATCATTGTGCCAACCTTGTTGTAGCCCATCTGAAATAACTCTTACCTAAGCATTATAACCATTATTGGGT
>NW_025962869.1:0-8688 GCF_017589495.1 Alosa alosa
AGACCAATTTTTTTTTTCACTTTTTTTGCCATAGATCATGCATTTCAAATGTCTAGACGTGAATTAAAAAATAATTTGGACAATATCTGACATATTTTGAAATTTGTCAAAATCTGTCTTTTTTCCTGACCCCGGACCTTATGTGAAAACTAAGAAAATCTGAAAAGTACGAAAAAAATAAGACCAATTTTTTTTTTTCATTTTTTTTTGCCATAGATCATGCATTTCAAATGTCTAGGCGTGAATTAAAAAATAATTTGGACAATATCTGACATATTTTGAAATTTGTCAAAATCTGTCTTTTTCCTGACCCGGACCTTATGTGAAAACTAAGAAAATCTGAAAAGTACGACAAAAATAAGACCAATTTTGTTTTTTCATTTTTTTTGCCATAGATCATGCATTTCACATGTCTAGGCGTGAATTAAAACATAATTTGGACAATATCTGACATATTTTGAAATTTGTCAAAATCTGTCTTTTTCCTGACCCCGGACCTTATGTGAAAACTAAGAAAATCTGAAAAGTACGAAAAAAATAAGACCAATTTTTTTTGTTTTTCACTTTTTTTTGCCATAGATCATGCATTTCAAATGTCTAGGCGTGAATTAAAAAATAATTTGGACAATATCTGACATATTTTGAAATTTGTCAAAATCTGTCTTTTTCCTGACCCCGGACCTTATGTGAAAACTAAGAAAATCTGAAAAGTACGAAAAAAATAAGACCAATTTTGTTTTTCACTTTTTTTTTGCCATAGATCATGCATTTCAAATGTCTAGGCGTGAATTAAAAATAATTTGGACAATATCTGACATATTTTGAAATTTGTCAAAATCTGTCTTTTTCCTGACCCCGGACCTTATGTGAAAACTAAGAAAATCTGAAAAGTACGACAAAAATAAGACCAATTTTGTTTTTCACTTTTTTGTTTGCCACAGATCATGCATTTCACATGTCTAGGCGTGAATTAAAAAATAATTTGGACAATATCTGACATATTTTGAAATTTGTCAAAATCTGTCTTTTTCCTGACCCCGGACCTTATGTGAAAACTAAGAAAATCTGAAAGTACGAAAAAATAAGACCAATTTTTTTTTCACTTTTGTTTTGCCACAGATCATGCATTTCAAATGTCTAGGCGTGAAATTAAAACATAATTTGGACAATATCTGACATATTTTGAAATTTGTCAAAATCTGTCTTTTCCTGACCCCGGACCTTATGTGAAAACTAAGAAAATCTGAAAAGTACGACAAAAATAAGACCAATTTTGTTTTTCATTTTTTGTTTGCCACAGATCATGCATTTCACATGTCTAGGCGTGAAGTAAAACATAATTTGGACAATATCTGACATATTTTTGAAATTTGTCAAAATCCGTCTTTTTTCCTGACCCCGGACCTTATGTGAAAACTAAGAAAATCTGAAAAGTACGACAAAAATAAGACCAATTTTGTTTTTTTCTTTTTTTTTGCCACAGATCATGCATTTCACATGTCTAGGCGTGAATTAAAAATAATTTGGACAATATCTGACATATTTTGAAATTTGTCAAAATCTGTCTTTTTCCTGACCCCGGACCTTATGTGAAAACTAAGAAAATCTGAAAAGTATGAAAAAAATAAGACCAATTTTTTTTTTTTCACTTTTTTTTGCCATAGATCATGCATTTCAAATGTCTAGGCGTGAATTAAAAATAATTTGGACAATATCTGACATATTTTGAAATTTGTCAAAATCTGACTTTTTTCCTGACCCCGGACCTTATGTGAAAACTGAGAAAATCTGAAAAGTACGAAAAAAATCACACCAATTTTTTTTCACTTTTTTTTGCCATAGATCATGCATTTCAAATGTCTAGGCGTGAATTAAAAATAATTTGGACAATATCTGACATATTTTGAAATTTGTCAAAATCTGTCTTTTTTCCTGACCCGGACCTTATGTGAAAACTAAGAAAATCTGAAAAGTACGACAAAAATAAGACCAATTTTGTTTTTCATTTTTGTTTGCCACAGATCATGCATTTCACATGTCTAGACGTGAAGTAAAACATAATTTGGACAATATCTGACATATTTTGAAATTTGTCAAAATCTGTCTTTTTTCCTGACCCCGGACCTTATGTGAAAACTAAGAAAATCTGAAAAGTACGACAAAAATAAGACCAATTTTGTTTTTCATTTTTTTTTGCCACAGATCATGCATTTCACATGTCTAGACGTGAATTAAAAAATAATTTGGACAATATCTGACATATTTTGAAATTTGTCAAAATCTGTCTTTTTTCCTGACCCCGGACCTTATGTGAAAACTAAGAAAATCTGAAAAGTACGAAAAAAAATAAGACCAATTTTGTTTTTCATTTTTGTTTTGCCACAGATCATGCATTTCAAATGTCTAGACGTGAATTAAAACATAATTTGGACAATATCTGACATATTTTGAAATGTGTCAAAATCCGTCATTTTTCCTGACCCCGGACCTTATGTGAAAACTAAGAAAATCTGAAAAGTACGACAAAAATAAGACCAATTTTGTTTTTCATTTTTGTTTTGCCACAGATCATGCATTTCACATGTCTAGACGTGAAGTAAAACATAATTTGGACAATATCTGACATATTTTGAAATGTGTCAAAATCCGTCTTTTTTCCTGACCCCGGACCTTATGTGAAAACTAAGAAAATCTGAAAAGTACGACAAAAATAAGACCAATTTTGTTTTTCACTTTTGTTTGCCACAGATCATGCATTTCACATGTCTAGACGTGAATTAAAAATAATTTGGACAATATCTGACATATTTTGAAATTTGTCAAAATCTGTCTTTTTCCTGACCCGGACCTTATGTGAAAACTAAGAAAATCTGAAAAGTATGAAAAAATAAGACCAATTTTTTTTTTCACTTTTTTTTTGCCATAGATCATGCATTTCAAATGTCTAGGCGTGAATTAAAAATAATTTGGACAATATCTGACATATTTTTGAAATTTGTCAAAATCTGACTTTTTCCTGACCCCGGACCTTATGTGAAAACTAAGAAAATCTGAAAAGTACGAAAAAAATAAGACCAATTTTTTTTTCACTTTTTTTTGCCATAGATCATGCATTTCAAATGTCTAGACGTGAATTAAAAAATAATTTGGACAATATCTGACATATTTTGAAATTTGTCAAAATCTGTCTTTTTTCCTGACCCCGGACCTTATGTGAAAACTAAGAAAATCTGAAAAGTACGACAAAAATAAGACCAATTTTGTTTTTCATTTTTGTTTGCCACAGATCATGCATTTCACATGTCTAGACGTGAAGTAAAACATAATTTGGACAATATCTGACATATTTTGAAATGTGTCAAAATCCGTCTTTTTTCCTGACCCCGGACCTTATGTGAAAACTAAGAAAATCTGAAAAGTATGAAAAAAATAAGACCAATTTTTTTTTCACTTTTTTTTGCCATAGATCATGCATTTCAAATGTCTAGGCGTGAATTAAAAAATAATTTGGACAATATCTGACATATTTTGAAATTTGTCAAAATCTGTCTTTTCCTGACCCGGACCTTATGTGAAAACTAAGAAAATCTGAAAAGTACGAAAAAATAAGACCAATTTTGTTTTTCATTTTTTTTTGCCATAGATCATGCATTTCAAATGTCTAGGCGTGAATAAAAAATAATTTGGACAATATCTGACATATTTTGAAATTTGTCAAAATCTGTCTTTTTCCTGACCCGGACCTTATGTGAAAACTAAGAAAATCTGAAAAGTACGAAAAAAATAAGACCAATTTTGTTTTTCACTTTTTTTTGCCATAGATCATGCATTTCAAATGTCTAGGCGTGAATTAAAAATAATTTGGACAATATCTGACATATTTTGAAATTTGTCAAAATCTGTCTTTTTCCTGACCCCGGACCTTATGTGAAAACTAAGAAAATCTGAAAAAATACGACAAAAATAAGACCAATTTTGTTTTTCACTTTTGTTTGCCACAGATCATGCATTTCACATGTCTAGACGTGAAGTAAAACATAATTTGGACAATATCTGACATATTTTGAAATTTGTCAAAATCTGTCTTTTTTCCTGACCCCGGACCTTATGTGAAAACTAAGAAAATCTGAAAAGTACGACAAAAATAAGACCAATTTTTTTCATTTTTTTTTTGCCACAGATCATGCATTTCACATGTCTAGGCGTGAAGTAAAACATAATTTGGACAATATCTGACATATTTTGAAATTTGTCAAAATCTGTCTTTTTCCTGACCCCGGACCTTATGTGAAAACTAAGAAAATCTGAAAAGTACGAAAAAAATAAGACCAATTTTTTTTTTTCACTTTTTTTTTGCCACAGATCATGCATTTCACATGTCTAGGCGTGAATTAAAAAATAATTTGGACAATATCTGACATATTTTGAAATTTGTCAAAATCTGTCTTTTTCCTGACCCGGACCTTATGTGAAAACTAAGAAAATCTGAAAAGTACGAAAAAAATAAGACCAATTTTTTTTTCATTTTTTTTTGCCATAGATCATGCATTTCAAATGTCTAGGCGTGAATTAAAAATAATTTGGACAATATCTGACATATTTTGAAATTTGTCAAAATCTGTCTTTTTTCCTGACCCCGGACCTTATGTGAAAACTAAGAAAATCTGAAAAGTACGAAAAAAATAAGACCAATTTTTTTTTCACTTTTTTTTGCCATAGATCATGCATTTCAAATGTCTAGGCGTGAATTAAAAATAATTTGGACAATATCTGACATATTTTGAAATTTGTCAAAATCTGTCTTTTTCCTGACCCCGGACCTTATGTGAAAACTAAGAAAATCTGAAAAGTACGAAAAAAAATAAGACCAATTTTTTTTTTTTTTTGTTTGCCACAGATCATGCATTTCACATGTCTAGGCGTGAATTAAAACATAATTTGGACAATATCTGACATATTTTGAAATTTGTCAAAATCCGTCTTTTTCCTGACCCCGGACCTTATGTGAAAACTAAGAAAATCTGAAAAGTACGAAAAAAAAATAAGACCAATTTTTTTTTCATTTTTTTTTGCCACAGATCATGCATTTCACATGTCTAGGCGTGAATTAAAACATAATTTGGACAATATCTGACATATTTTGAAATTTGTCAAAATCCGTCTTTTTCCTGACCCCGGACCTTATGTGAAAACTAAGAAAATCTGAAAAGTACGAAAAAAATAAGACCAATTTTTTTTTTCATTTTTTTTTGCCACAGATCATGCATTTCACATGTCTAGGCGTGAATTAAAACATAATTTGGACAATATCTGACATATTTTGAAATTTGTCAAAATCTGTCTTTTTCCTGACCCCGGACCTTATGTGAAAACTAAGAAAATCTGAAAAGTCACGAAAAAAATAAGACCAATTTTGTTTTTCACTTTTTTTTGCCATAGATCATGCATTTCAAATGTCTAGGCGTGAATTAAAAATAATTTGGACAATATCTGACATATTTTGAAATTTGTCAAAATCTGTCTTTTTCCTGACCCCGGACCTTATGTGAAAACTAAGAAAATCTGAAAAGTCGACGAAAAAATAAGACCATTTTTTTTTTTTCACTTTTTTTGCCATAGATCATGCATTTCACATGTCTAGGCGTGAATTAAAAATAATTTGGACAATATCTGACATATTTTGAAATTTGTCAAAATCTGTCTTTTTTCCTGACCCCGGACCTTATGTGAAAACTAAGAAAATCTGAAAAGTACGAAAAAAATAAGACCAATTTTTTTTTCACTTTTTTTTGCCATAGATCATGCATTTCAAATGTCTAGACGTGAATTAAAAAATAATTTGGACAATATCTGACATATTTTGAAATTTGTCAAAATCTGTCTTTTTTCCTGACCCCGGACCTTATGTGAAAACTAAGAAAATCTGAAAAGTCACGAAAAAAAATAAGACCAATTTTTTTTCACTTTTTTTTGCCATAGATCATGCATTTCAAATGTCTAGGCGTGAATTAAAAAATAATTTGGACAATATCTGACATATTTTGAAATTTGTCAAAATCTGTCTTTTTCCTGACCCCGGACCTTATGTGAAAACTAAGAAAATCTGAAAAGTACGAAAAAAAATAAGACCAATTTTGTTTTTCATTTTTGTTTGCCACAGATCATGCATTTCACATGTCTAGGCGTGAAGTAAAACATAATTTGGACAATATCTGACATATTTTGAAATGTGTCAAAATCCGTCTTTTTCCTGACCCGGACCTTATGTGAAAACTAAGAAAATCTGAAAAGTACGACAAAAATAAGACCAATTTTTTTTTCACTTTTTTTGCCATAGATCATGCATTTCACATGTCTAGGCGTGAATTAAAAATAATTTGGACAATATCTGACATATTTTTGAAATTTGTCAAAATCTGTCTTTTTCCTGACCCCGGACCTTATGTGAAAACTAAGAAAATCTGAAAAGTACGAAAAAAATAAGACCAATTTTTTTTTCATTTTTTTTTGCCATAGATCATGCATTTCACATGTCTAGGCGTGAATTAAAAATAATTTGGACAATATCTGACATATTTTGAAATTTGTCAAAATCTGTCTTTTTTCCTGACCCCGGACCTTATGTGAAAACTAAGAAAATCTGAAAAGTATGAAAAAATAAGACCAATTTTTTTTTTTTTTTTTTTTGCCATAGATCATGCATTTCAAATGTCTAGGCGTGAATTAAAAATAATTTGGACAATATCTGACATATTTTGAAATTTGTCAAAATCTGTCTTTTCCTGACCCGGACCTTATGTGAAAACTAAGAAAATCTGAAAAGTACGAAAAAAATAAGACCAATTTTTTTTTCACTTTTTTTTGCCACAGATCATGCATTTCAAATGTCTAGGCGTGAATTAAAAATAATTTGGACAATATCTGACATATTTTTGAAATTTGTCAAAATCTGTCTTTTTCCTGACCCGGACCTTATGTGAAAACTAAGAAAATCTGAAAAGTACGACAAAAAATAAGACCAATTTTGTTTTTCATTTTTTTGTTTGCCACAGATCATGCATTTCACATGTCTAGGCGTGAAGTAAAACATAATTTGGACAATATCTGACATATTTTTGAAATTTGTCAAAATCCGTCTTTTTCCTGACCCCGGACCTTATGTGAAAACTAAGAAAATCTGAAAAGTACGACAAAAATAAGACCAATTTTGTTTTTCACTTTTTTTTGCCACAGATCATGCATTTCACATGTCTAGACGTGAATTAAAAAATAATTTGGACAATATCTGACATATTTTGAAATTTGTCAAAATCTGTCTTTTTCCTGACCCCGGACCTTATGTGAAAACTAAGAAAATCTGAAAAGTATGAAAAAATAAGACCAATTTGTTTTTCACTTTTTTTTGCCATAGATCATGCATTTCAAATGTCTAGGCGTGAATTAAAAAATAATTTGGACAATATCTGACATATTTTGAAATTTGTCAAAATCTGACTTTTTCCTGACCCCGGACCTTATGTGAAAACTAAGAAAATCTGAAAAGTACGAAAAAAATAAGACCAATTTTTTTTTCACTTTTTTTTGCCATAGATCATGCATTTCAAATGTCTAGGCGTGAATAAAAAATAATTTGGACAATATCTGACATATTTTGAAATTTGTCAAAATCTGTCTTTTTCCTGACCCCGGACCTTATGTGAAAACTAAGAAAATCTGAAAAGTACGAAAAAAAATAAGACCAATTTTGTTTTTCATTTTTTTTTGCCACAGATCATGCATTTCACATGTCTAGGCGTGAATTAAAACATAATTTGGACAATATCTGACATATTTTGAAATTTGTCAAAATCTGTCTTTTTCCTGACCCCGGACCTTATGTGAAAACTAAGAAAATCTGAAAAGTATGAAAAAAAATAAGACCAATTTGTTTTTCATTTTTTTTTGCCATAGATCATGCATTTCAAATGTCTAGGCGTGAATTAAAAATAATTTGGACAATATCTGACATATTTTGAAATTTGTCAAAATCTGTCTTTTTCCTGACCCCGGACCTTATGTGAAAACTAAGAAAATCTGAAAAGTCGAAAAAAATAAGACCAATTTTGTTTTTTCATTTTTTTTTGCCATAGATCATGCATTTCAAATGTCTAGGCGTGAATTAAAAATAATTTGGACAATATCTGACATATTTTGAAATTTGTCAAAATCTGTCTTTTCCTGACCCGGACCTTATGTGAAAACTAAGAAAATCTGAAAAGTCACGAAAAAAAATAAGACCAATTTTGTTTTTCACTTTTTTTTGCCATAGATCATGCATTTCAAATGTCTAGGCGTGAATTAAAAAATAATTTGGACAATATCTGACATATTTTGAAATTTGTCAAAATCTGTCTTTTTCCTGACCCGGACCTTATGTGAAAACTAAGAAAATCTGAAAAGTACGAAAAAAATAAGACCAATTTTGTTTTTTCACTTTTTTTTGCCACAGATCATGCATTTCACATGTCTAGGCGTGAATTAAAAATAATTTGGACAATATCTGACATATTTTGAAATTTGTCAAAATCTGTCTTTTCCTGACCCCGGACCTTATGTGAAAACTAAGAAAATCTGAAAAGTACGACAAAAATAAGACCAATTTTGTTTTTCACTTTTGTTTGCCACAGATCATGCATTTCACATGTCTAG
>NW_025962870.1:0-8674 GCF_017589495.1 Alosa alosa
GACCCGGACCTTATGTGAAAACTAAAGAAAATCTGAAAAGTCGAAAAAAAAATCAGACCAATTTTTTTTTCACTTTTTTGCCATAGTTCATGCATTTCACATGTCTAGGCGTGAATAAAAAATAATTTGGACAATATCTGACATATTTTGAAATTTGTCAAAAATCTGTCTTTTTTCCTGACCCCGGACCTTATGTGAAAACTAAGAAAATCTGAAAAGTCGAAAAAAAAATCAGACCAATTTTTTTTTTCACTTTTTTGCCATAGTTCATGCATTTCACATGTCTAGGCGTGAATTAAAAATAATTTGGACAATATCTGACATATTTTGAAATTTGTCAAAAATCTGTCTTTTTTCCTGACCAGGACCTTATGTGAAAACTAAGAAAATCTGAAAAGTCTGAAAAAAAATCAGACCAATTTTTTTTTCACTTTTTGCCATAGTTCATGCATTTCACATGTCTAGGCGTGAATTAAAAAATAATTTGGACAATATCTGACATATTTTTAAATTTGTCAAAAATCTGTCTTTTTTCCTCCGGACCTTATGTGAAAACTAAGAAAATCTGAAAAGTCTGAAAAAAAAAATCAGACCAATTTTTTTCACTTTTTTGCCATAGTTCATGCATTTCACATGTCTAGGCGTGAATTAAAAATAATTTGGACAATATCTAACAGATTTTTAAATTTGTTAAAAATCTGTCTTTTCTCTGACCCGGACCTTATGTGAAAACTAAGAAAATCTGAAAAGTCGAAAAAAAATCAGACAATTTTTTTCACTTTTTTGCCATAGTTCATGCATTTCACATGTCTAGGCGTGAATTAAAAATAATTTGGACAATATCTGACAGATTTTTGAAATTTGTTAAAAATCTGTCTTTTCCTGACCCAGGACCTTATGTGAAAACTAAGAAAATCTGAAAAGTACGAAAAAAATCAGACCAATTTTTTTCACTTTTTTGCCATAGTTCATGCATTTCACATGTCTAGGCGTGAATTAAAAATAATTTGGACAATATCTGACATATTTTGAAATTTGTCAAAAATCTGTCTTTTCAAGACCCGGACCTTATGTGAAAACTAAGAAAATCTGAAAAGTCTGAAAAAAAATCAGACCAATTTTTTTTCACTTTTTTTGCCATAGTTCATGCATTTCACTTGTCTAGACGTGAATTAAAAAATAATTTGGACAATATCTGACATATTTTGAAATTTTTCAAAAATCTGTCTTTTTTCCTGACCTTATGTGAAAACTAAGAAAATCTGAAAAGTGCGAAAAAAATCAGACCAATTTTTTTTCACTTTTTTTGCCATAGTTCATGCATTTCACATGTCTAGACGTGAATTAAAAAATAATTTGGACAATATCTGACATATTTTTGAAATTTGTCAAAAATCTGTCTTTTCCTGACCAGGACCTTATGTGAAAACTAAGAAAATCTGAAAAGTCGAAAAAAAATCAGACCAATTTTTTTTCACTTTTTTGCCATAGTTCATGCATTTCACATGTCTAGGCGTGAATTAAAAATAATTTGGACAATATCTGACAGATTTTTGAAATTTGTCAAAAATCTGTCTTTTTCCTGACCCCGGACCTTATGTGAAAACTAAGAAAATCTGAAAAGTACGAAAAAAATCAGACCAATTTTTTTTTCACTTTTTTTGCCATAGTTCATGCATTTCACATGTCTAGACGTGAATTAAAAAATAATTTGGACAATATCTAACAGATTTTTAAATTTGTTAAAAAATCTGTCTCTCATCCTGACCGCGAAAACTAAGAAAATCTGAAAAGTACGAAAAAAATCAGACCAATTTTTTTTCACTTTTTTTGCCATAGTTCATGCATTTCACATGTCTAGACGTGAATTAAAAAATAATTTGGACAATATCTGACAGATTTTTAAATTTGTCAAAAATCTGTCTATTTTCAAGACCCCGGACCTTATGTGAAAACTAAGAAAATCTGAAAAGTACGAAAAAAATCAGACCAATTTTTTTTTCACTTTTTTTGCCATAGTTCATGCATTTCACTTGTCTAGACGTGAATTAAAAAATAATTTGGACAATATCTGACAGATTTTGAAATTTGTCAAAAATCTGTCTATTTTCCAAGACCCCGGACCTTATGTGAAAACTAAGAAAATCTGAAAAGTCTGAAAAAAAAAATCAGACCAATTTTTTTCTTTTTTTGCCATAGTTCATGCATTTCACATGTCTAGGCGTGAATTAAAAATAATTTGGACAATATCTGACAGATTTTGAAATTTGTCAAAAATCTGTCTATTTTCAAGACCCGGACCTTATGTGAAAACTAAGAAAATCTGAAAAGTCTGAAAAAAATCAGACCAATTTTTTTTCACTTTTTTTGCCATAGTTCATGCATTTCACTTGTCTAGACGTGAATTAAAAAATAATTTGGACAATATCTGACAGATTTAGAAATTTGTCAAAAATCTGTCTATTTTCAAGACCCCGGACCTTATGTGAAAACTAAGAAAATCTGAAAAGTACGAAAAAAATCAGACCAATTTTTTTTTCACTTTTTTTGCCATAGTTCATGCATTTCACTTGTCTAGACGTGAATTAAAAAATAATTTGGACAATATCTGACATATTTTGAAATTTTCAAAAATCTGTCTTTTCCTGACCCCGGACCTTATGTGAAAACTAAGAAAATCTGAAAAGTGCGAAAAAAAATCAGACCAATTTTTTTTCACTTTTTTGCCATAGTTCATGCATTTCACATGTCTAGACGTGAATTAAAAAATAATTTGGACAATATTTGACAGATTTTGAAATTTGTCAAAAATCTGTCTTTTTTCCTGACCCCGGACCTTATGTGAAAACTAAGAAAATCTGAAAAGTATGAAAAAAATCAGACCAATTTTTTTTCACTTTTTTTGCCATAGTTCATGCATTTCACATGTCTAGACGTGAATTAAAAAATAATTTGGACAATATCTGACAGATTTTTAAATTTGTTAAAAAATCTGTCTTTTTTCCTGACCCCGGACCTTATGTGAAAACTAAGAAAATCTGAAAAGTCGAAAAAAATCAGACCAATTTTTTTTTTCACTTTTTTTGCCATAGTTCATGCATTTCCACATGTCTAGGCGTGAAATAAAAAATAATTTGGACAATATCTAACAGATTTTTTAAATTTGTTAAAAAATCTGTCTTTCATCCTGACCTTATGTGAAAACTAAGAAAATCTGAAAAGTCTGAAAAAATCAGACCAATTTTTTTTTTCACTTTTTTTGCCATAGTTCATGCATTTCACATGTCTAGGCGTGAATTAAAAAATAATTTGGACAATATCTGACAGATTTTGAAATTTGTCAAAAATCTGTCTTTTCAAGACCCCGGACCTTATGTGAAAACTAAGAAAATCTGAAAAGTCGAGAAAAAAATCAGACCAATTTTTTTCACTTTTTTGCCATAGTTCATGCATTTCACATGTCTAGGCGTGAATTAAAAATAATTTGGACAATATCTGACAGATTTTGAAATTTGTCAAAAATCTGTCTTTTTCAAGACCCCGGACCTTATGTGAAAACTAAGAAAATCTGAAAAAGTAAAAAAAATCAGACCAATTTTTTTTTCACTTTTTTGCCATAGTTCATGCATTTCACATGTCTAGGCGTGAATTAAAAATAATTTGGACAATATCTGACATATTTTGAAATTTGTCAAAAATCTGTCTTTTCCTGACCCATGGACCTTATGTGAAAACTAAGAAAATCTGAAAAGTCTGACCTTATGTGAAAAACTAAGAAAAAAAATCAGACCAATTTTTTTTTTTCACTTTTTTGCCATAGTTCATGCATTTCACATGTCTAGGCGTGAATTAAAAAATAATTTGGACAATATCTGACATATTTTGAAATTTTTCAAAAATCTGTCTTTTTTCCTGACCTTATGTGAAAACTAAGAAAATCTGAAAAGTACGAAAAAAATCAGACCAATTTTTTTTTCACTTTTTTTGCCATAGTTCATGCATTTCACATGTCTAGGCGTGAATTAAAAATAATTTGGACAATATTTGACATATTTTGAAATTTGTCAAAAATCTGTCTTTTTTCCTGACCCGGACCTTATGTGAAAACTAAGAAAATCTGAAAAGTAAAAAAAAAAATCAGACCAATTTTTTTTTTCACTTTTTTGCCATAGTTCATGCATTTCACATGTCTAGGCGTGAATAAAAAATAATTTGGACAATATCTAACAGATTTTTAAATTTGTTAAAAATCTGTCTTTTTCATCCTGACCTTATGTGAAAACTAAGAAAATCTGAAAAGTCTGAAAAAAATCAGACCATTTTTTTTTTTCACTTTTTTGCCATAGTTCATGCATTTAACATGTCTAGGCGTGAATTAAAAAATAATTTGGACAATATCTGACATATTTTGAAATTTGTCAAAAATCTGTCTTTTTTTCCGGACCTTATGTGAAAACTAAGAAAATCTGAAAAGTCTGAAAAAAATCAGACCAATTTTTTTTCACTTTTTTGCCATAGTTCATGCATTTCACATGTCTAGGCGTGAAATAAAAATAATTTGGACAATATCTGACAGATTTTTAAATTTGTTAAAAATCTGTCTTTTCCTGACCCCGGACCTTATGTGAAAACTAAGAAAATCTGAAAAGTCTGAAAAAAAATCAGACCAATTTTTTTTTTCACTTTTTTGCCATAGTTCATGCATTTCACATGTCTAGGCGTGAATTAAAAATAATTTGGACAATATCTGACAGATTTTGAAATTTGTCAAAATCTGTCTTTTTCCTGACCCCGGACCTTATGTGAAAACTAAGAAAATCTGAAAAGAAAATCTGAAAAAAAAAAATCAGACCAATTTTTTTCACTTTTTTTTTTTGCCATAGTTCATGCATTTCACATGTCTAGGCGTGAATTAAAAAATAATTTGGACAATATCTGACATATTTTGAAATTTGTCAAAAATCTGTCTTTTTCCTGACCCGGACCTTATGTGAAAACTAAGAAAATCTGAAAAGTCTGAAAAAAAAAATCAGACCAATTTTTTTTTCACTTTTTTGCCATAGTTCATGCATTTCACATGTCTAGGCGTGAATTAAAAATAATTTGGACAATATCTGACATATTTTTAAATTTGTTAAAAAATCTGTCTTTTCTCTGACCCGGACCTTATGTGAAAACTAAGAAAATCTGAAAAGTACGAAAAAAAAATCAGACCAATTTTTTTCACTTTTTTTGCCATAGTTCATGCATTTCCACATGTCTAGGCGTGAAATAAAAAATAATTTGGACAATATCTAACAGATTTTTAAATTTGTTAAAAATCTCTTCTCTCACCCCGGACCTTATGTGAAAACTAAGAAAATCTGAAAAGTCAGAAAAAAAAAATCAGACCAATTTTTTTCACTTTTTGCCATAGTTCATGCATTTCACTTGTCTAGGCGTGAATTAAAAAAAATAATTTGGACAATATCTGACAGATTTTTGAAATTTGTCAAAAATCTGTCTATTTTTCCAAGACCCGGACCTTATGTGAAAACTAAGAAAATCTGAAAAGTCTGAAAAAAAAAAATCAGACCAATTTTTTTTTTTCACTTTTTGCCATAGTTCATGCATTTCACTTGTCTAGGCGTGAATTAAAAATAATTTGGACAATATCTGACAGATTTTGAAATTTGTCAAAAATCTGTCTTTTCCTGACCCCGGACCTTATGTGAAAACTAAGAAAATCTGAAAAGTCTGAAAAAATCAGACCAATTTTTTTTCACTTTTTGCCATAGTTCATGCATTTCACATGTCTAGGCGTGAATTAAAAATAATTTGGACAATATCTGACATATTTTGAAATTTGTCAAAAATCTGTCTTTTTCAAGACCCCGGACCTTATGTGAAAACTAAGAAAATCTGAAAAGTACGAAAAAATCAGACCAATTTTTTTTTTTTTTTTTGCCATAGTTCATGCATTTCACATGTCTAGGCGTGAAATAAAAAATAATTTGGACAATATCTGACAGATTTTGAAATTTGTCAAAAATCTGTCTATTTTCCTGACCCGGACCTTATGTGAAAACTAAGAAAATCTGAAAAGTGAAAAAAATCAGACCAATTTTTTTTTCACTTTTTTGCCATAGTTCATGCATTTCACATGTCTAGGCGTGAATTAAAAAATAATTTGGACAATATCTGACATATTTTGAAATTTGTCAAAAATCTGTCTTTTTTCCTGACCCTGACCTTATGTGAAAACTAAGAAAATCTGAAAAGTCGAAAAAAATCAGACCAATTTTTTTTTTTCACTTTTTTTGCCATAGTTCATGCATTTCACATGTCTAGGCGTGAATTAAAAATAATTTGGACAATATTTGACAGATTTTGAAATTTGTCAAAAATCTGTCTTTTTCCTGACCCCGGACCTTATGTGAAAACTAAGAAAATCTGAAAAGTCTGAAAAAAAATCAGACCAATTTTTTTTTCACTTTTTTTGCCATAGTTCATGCATTTCACATGTCTAGGCGTGAAATAAAAAATAATTTGGACAATATCTAACAGATTTTTAAATTTGTTAAAAATCTGTCTTTCATCCCGGACCTTATGTGAAAACTAAGAAAATCTGAAAAGTCTGAAAAAAAATCAGACCAATTTTTTTTCACTTTTTTTGCCATAGTTCATGCATTCCACATGTCTAGACGTGAAATAAAAAATAATTTGGACAATATCTAACAGATTTTTAAATTTGTTAAAAAATCTGTCTTTCATGACCCTGACCTTATGTGAAAACTAAGAAAATCTGAAAAGTACGAAAAAAATCAGACCAATTTTTTTTCACTTTTTTTGCCATAGTTCATGCATTTCACTTGTCTAGACGTGAATTAAAAAATAATTTGGACAATATCTGACAGATTTAGAAATTTGTCAAAAATCTGTCTATTTTCAAGACCCCGGACCTTATGTGAAAACTAAGAAAATCTGAAAAGTACGAAAAAAATCAGACCAATTTTTTTTCACTTTTTTTGCCATAGTTCATGCATTTCACATGTCTAGACGTGAATTAAAAAATAATTTGGACAATATCTGACAGATTTTGAAATTTGTCAAAAATCTGTCTTTTTCAAGACCCGGACCTTATGTGAAAACTAAGAAAATCTGAAAAGTCTGAAAAAAATCAGACCATTTTTTTTTTTTTCACTTTTTTGCCATAGTTCATGCATTTCAAATGTCTAGGCGTGAATTAAAAAATAATTTGGACAATATCTGACAGATTTTGAAATTTGTCAAAATCTGTCTTTTTCTGACCCCGGACCTTATGTGAAAACTAAGAAAATCTGAAAAGTACGAAAAAAATCAGACCAATTTTTTTTTTTCACTTTTTTGCCATAGTTCATGCATTTCACATGTCTAGGCGTGAATTAAAAATAATTTGGACAATATCTGACATATTTTGAAATTTGTCAAAAAATCTGTCTTTTTTCCTGACCCGGACCTTATGTGAAAACTAAGAAAATCTGAAAAGTCTGTAAAAAAAAAAAATCAGACCAATTTTTTTTCACTTTTTTTGCCATAGTTCATGCATTTCACATGTCTAGGCGTGAATTAAAAATAATTTGGACAATATCTGACATATTTTTGAAATTTTTCAAAAAAATCTGTCTTTTTCCTGACCCGGACCTTATGTGAAAACTAAGAAAATCTGAAAAGTCTTGAAAAAAAAATCAGACCAATTTTTTTCACTTTTTTGCCATAGTTCATGCATTTCACATGTCTAGGCGTGAATTAAAAAATAATTTGGACAATATCTGACATATTTTGAAATTTGTCAAAAATCTGTCTTTTCCTGACCCCGGACCTTATGTGAAAACTAAGAAAATCTGAAAAGTAAAAAAAAAAATCAGACCAATTTTTTTCACTTTTTTTTGCCATAGTTCATGCATTTCACATGTCTAGGCGTGAAATAAAAAATAATTTGGACAATATCTAACAGATTTTTTAAATTTGTTAAAAATCTGTCTCTGACCCCGGACCTTATGTGAAAACTAAGAAAATCTGAAAAGTACGAAAAAAAAATCAGACCAATTTTTTTCACTTTTTTTGCCATAGTTCATGCATTTCACATGTCTAGGCGTGAATTAAAAATAATTTGGACAATATCTGACATATTTTGAAATTTGTCAAAATCTGTCTATTTTCCTGACGGACCTTATGTGAAAACTAAGAAAATCTGAAAAGTCTGAAAAAAATCAGACCAATTTTTTTTTTTTTTTTTTTTGCCATAGTTCATGCATTTCACATGTCTAGGCGTGAATTAAAAATAATTTGGACAATATCTGACAGATTTTTAAATTTGTTAAAAAATCTGTCTTTTTTCTGACCCGGACCTTATGTGAAAACTAAAGAAAATCTGAAAAGTCTGAAAAAAAATCAGACCATTTTTTTTTTTTCACTTTTTGCCATAGTTCATGCATTTCACATGTCTAGGCGTGAATTAAAAATAATTTGGACAATATCTGACATATTTTGAAATTTGTCAAAAATCTGTCTTTTTGACCCGGACCTTATGTGAAAACTAAGAAAATCTGAAAAGTCTGAAAAAAATCAGACCAATTTTTTTTTCTTTTTTTTCCCATAGTTCATGCATTTCACATGTCTAGAGCGTGAATTAAAAATAATTTGGACAATATCT
>NW_025962871.1:0-8664 GCF_017589495.1 Alosa alosa
TTTTAATTCCGTCTAGACATTGGAAATGCATGATCTGTGGCAAAAAAGGGACAAACCAATTGGTCTGATTTTTTTCGGACTTTTCAGATGTTCTCAGTTTTCACATAAGGTCGGGGTCAGGAAAAAAGACAGATTTTGACAAATTTCCAAATGTGTCAGATATTGTCCAAATTATTTTTTAATTCCGTCTAGACATTGGAAATGCATGATCTGTGGCAAAAAAGGGACAAACCAATTGGTCTGATTTTTCGGACTTTTCAGATGTTCTCAGTTTTCACATAAGGTCGGGGTCAGGAAAAAGACAGATTTTGACAAATTTCCAAATGTGTCAGATATTGTCCAAATTATTTTTTAATTCCGTCTAGACATTGGAAATGCATGATCTGTGGCAAAAAAGGGACAAACCAATTGGTCTGATTTTTTCGGACTTTTCAGATGTTCTCAGTTTTCACATAAGGTCGGGGTCAGGAAAAAGACAGATTTTGACAAATTTCCAAATGTGTCAGATATTGTCCAAATTATTTTTTAATTCCGTCTAGACATTGGAAATGCATGATCTGTGGCAAAAAGGGACAAACCAATTGGTCTGATTTTTTTCGGACTTTTCAGATGTTCTCAGTTTTCACATAAGGTCGGGGTCAGGAAAAAGACAGATTTTGACAAATTTCCAAATGTGTCAGATATTGTCCAAATTATTTTTTAATTCCGTCTAGACATTGGAAATGCATGATCTGTGGCAAAAAGGGACAAACCAATTGGTCTGATTTTTTAGGACTTTTCAGATGTTCTCAGTTTTCACATAAGGTCGGGGTCAGGAAAAAGACAGATTTTGACAAATTTCCAAATGTGTCAGATATTGTCCAAATTATTTTTTAATTCCGTCTAGACATTGGAAATGCATGATCTGTGGCAAAAAGGGACAAACCAATTGGTCTGATTTTTTTAGGACTTTTCAGATGTTCTCAGTTTTCACATAAGGTCGGGGTCAGGAAAAAGACAGATTTTGACAAATTTCCAAATGTGTCAGATATTGTCCAAATTATTTTTTAATTCCGTCTAGACATTGGAAATGCATGATCTGTGGCAAAAAAGGGACAAACCAATTGGTCTGATTTTTTTAGGACTTTTCAGATGTTCTCAGTTTTCACATAAGGTCGGGGTCAGGAAAAAAGACAGATTTTGACAAATTTCCAAATGTGTCAGATATTGTCCAAATTATTTTTTAATTCACGTCTAGACATTGGAAATGCATGATCTGTGGCAAAAAAAAGTGACAAACCAATTGGTCTGATTTTTTCGGACTTTTCAGATGTTCTCAGTTTTCACATAAGGTCGGGGTCAGGAAAAAGACAGATTTTGACAAATTTCCAAATGTGTCAGATATTGTCCAAATTATTTTTTAATTCCGTCTAGACATTGGAAATGCATGATCTGTGGCAAAAAGGGACAAACCAATTGGTCTGATTTTTTTAGGACTTTTCAGATGTTCTCAGTTTTCACATAAGGTCGGGGTCAGGAAAAAGACAGATTTTGACAAATTTCCAAATGTGTCAGATATTGTCCAAATTATTTTTTAATTCACGTCTAGACATTGGAAATGCATGATCTGTGGCAAAAAGTGACAAACCAATTGGTCTGATTTTTTCGGACTTTTCAGATGTTCTCAGTTTTCACATAAGGTCGGGGTCAGGAAAAAGACAGATTTTGACAAATTTCCAAATGTGTCAGATATTGTCCAAATTATTTTTTTAATTCCGTCTAGACATTGGAAATGCATGATCTGTGGCAAAAAGGGACAAACCAATTGGTCTGATTTTTTTTCGGACTTTTCAGATGTTCTCAGTTTTCACATAAGGTCCGGGGTCAGGAAAAAAGACAGATTTTGACAAATTTCCAAATGTGTCAGATATTGTCCAAATTATTTTTTAATTCACGTCTAGACATTGGAAATGCATGATCTGTGGCAAAAAAGGGACAAACCAATTGGTCTGATTTTTTTAGGACTTTTCAGATGTTCTCAGTTTTTCACATAAGGTCGGGGTCAGGAAAAAGACAGATTTTGACAAATTTCCAAATGTGTCAGATATTGTCCAAATTATTTTTTAATTCCGTCTAGACATTGGAAATGCATGATCTGTGGCAAAAAAGGGACAAACCAATTGGTCTGATTTTTTCGGACTTTTCAGATGTTCTCAGTTTTCACATAAGGTCGGGGTCAGGAAAAAAAGACAGATTTTGACAAATTTCCAAATGTGTCAGATATTGTCCAAATTATTTTTTAATTCACGTCTAGACATTGGAAATGCATGATCTGTGGCAAAAAGGGACAAACCAATTGGTCTGATTTTTTTTAGGACTTTTCAGATGTTCTCAGTTTTCACATAAGGTCGGGGTCAGGAAAAAGACAGATTTTGACAAATTTCCAAATGTGTCAGATATTGTCCAAATTATTTTTTAATTCCGTCTAGACATTGGAAATGCATGATCTGTGGCAAAAAGGGACAAACCAATTGGTCTGATTTTTTCGGACTTTTCAGATGTTCTCAGTTTTCACATAAGGTCGGGGTCAGGAAAAAGACAGATTTTGACAAATTTCCAAATGTGTCAGATATTGTCCAAATTATTTTTTAATTCACGTCTAGACATTGGAAATGCATGATCTGTGGCAAAAAAGGGACAAACCAATTGGTCTGATTTTTTTCGGACTTTTCAGATGTTCTCAGTTTTCACATAAGGTCCGGGGTCAGGAACAAAGACAGATTTTGACAAATTTCCAAATGTGTCAGATATTGTCCAAATTATTTTTTTAATTCACGTCTAGACATTGGAAATGCATGATCTGTGGCAAAAAGGGACAAACCAATTGGTCTGATTTTTTTTCGGACTTTTCAGATGTTCTCAGTTTTTTCACATAAGGTCGGGGTCAGGAAAAAGACAGATTTTGACAAATTTCCAAATGTGTCAGATATTGTCCAAATTATTTTTTTAATTCCGTCTAGACATTGGAAATGCATGATCTGTGGCAAAAAGTGACAAACCAATTGGTCTGATTTTTTTCGGACTTTTCAGATGTTCTCAGTTTTCACATAAGGTCGGGGTCAGGAAAAAGACAGATTTTGACAAATTTCCAAATGTGTCAGATATTGTCCAAATTATTTTTTAATTCACGTCTAGACATTGGAAATGCATGATCTGTGGCAAAAAAGGGACAAACCAATTGGTCTGATTTTTTTTTCGGACTTTTCAGATGTTCTCAGTTTTCACATAAGGTCGGGGTCAGGAAAAAGACAGATTTTGACAAATTTCCAAATGTGTCAGATATTGTCCAAATTATTTTTTTAATTCCGTCTAGACATTGGAAATGCATGATCTGTGGCAAAAAAGGACAAACCAATTGGTCTGATTTTTTTTTTCGGACTTTTCAGATGTTCTCAGTTTTCACATAAGGTCGGGGTCAGGAAAAAAGACAGATTTTGACAAATTTCCAAATGTGTCAGATATTGTCCAAATTATTTTTTAATTCACGTCTAGACATTGGAAATGCATGATCTGTGGCAAAAAGGGACAAACCAATTGGTCTGATTTTTTTTTAGGACTTTTCAGATGTTCTCAGTTTTCACATAAGGTCGGGGTCAGGAAAAAGACAGATTTTGACAAATTTCCAAATGTGTCAGATATTGTCCAAATTATTTTTTAATTCCGTCTAGACATTGGAAATGCATGATCTGTGGCAAAAAAAAGGGACAAACCAATTGGTCTGATTTTTTCGGACTTTTCAGATGTTCTCAGTTTTCACATAAGGTCGGGGTCAGGAAAAAAGACAGATTTTGACAAATTTCCAAATGTGTCAGATATTGTCCAAATTATTTTTTAATTCCGTCTAGACATTGGAAATGCATGATCTGTGGCAAAAAGGGACAAACCAATTGGTCTGATTTTTTTCGGACTTTTCAGATGTTCTCAGTTTTCACATAAGGTCGGGGTCAGGGAAAAAAAGACAGATTTTGACAAATTTCCAAATGTGTCAGATATTGTCCAAATTATTTTTTAATTCCGTCTAGACATTGGAAATGCATGATCTGTGGCAAAAAAGGGACAAACCAATTGGTCTGATTTTTTTAGGACTTTTCAGATGTTCTCAGTTTTCACATAAGGTCGGGGTCAGGAAAAAGACAGATTTTGACAAATTTCCAAATGTGTCAGATATTGTCCAAATTATTTTTTTAATTCACGTCTAGACATTGGAAATGCATGATCTGTGGCAAAAAGTGACAAACCAATTGGTCTGATTTTTTTTCGGACTTTTCAGATGTTCTCAGTTTTCACATAAGGTCGGGGTCAGGAAAAAGACAGATTTTGACAAATTTCCAAATGTGTCAGATATTGTCCAAATTATTTTTTAATTCCGTCTAGACATTGGAAATGCATGATCTGTGGCAAAAAAAGTGACAAACCAATTGGTCTGATTTTTTTCGGACTTTTCAGATGTTCTCAGTTTTCACATAAGGTCCGGGGTCAGGAAAAAAGACAGATTTTGACAAATTTCCAAATGTGTCAGATATTGTCCAAATTATTTTTTAATTCCGTCTAGACATTGGAAATGCATGATCTGTGGCAAAAAAGGGACAAACCAATTGGTCTGATTTTTTCGGACTTTTCAGATGTTCTCAGTTTTCACATAAGGTCGGGGTCAGGAAAAAGACAGATTTTGACAAATTTCCAAATGTGTCAGATATTGTCCAAATTATTTTTTAATTCACGTCTAGACATTGGAAATGCATGATCTGTGGCAAAAAGGGACAAACCAATTGGTCTGATTTTTTTTCGGACTTTTCAGATGTTCTCAGTTTTCACATAAGGTCCGGGGTCAGGAAAAAAGACAGATTTTGACAAATTTCCAAATGTGTCAGATATTGTCCAAATTATTTTTTAATTCCGTCTAGACATTGGAAATGCATGATCTGTGGCAAAAAAGGGACAAACCAATTGGTCTGATTTTTTCGGACTTTTCAGATGTTCTCAGTTTTCACATAAGGTCGGGGTCAGGGAAAAAGACAGATTTTGACAAATTTCCAAATGTGTCAGATATTGTCCAAATTATTTTTTAATTCCGTCTAGACATTGGAAATGCATGATCTGTGGCAAAAAAGGACAAACCAATTGGTCTGATTTTTTTAGGACTTTTCAGATGTTCTCAGTTTTCACATAAGGTCGGGGTCAGGAAAAAAGACAGATTTTGACAAATTTCCAAATGTGTCAGATATTGTCCAAATTATTTTTTAATTCCGTCTAGACATTGGAAATGCATGATCTGTGGCAAAAAAGGGACAAACCAATTGGTCTGATTTTTTTAGGACTTTTCAGATGTTCTCAGTTTTCACATAAGGTCCGGGGTCAGGAAAAAAGACAGATTTTGACAAATTTCCAAATGTGTCAGATATTGTCCAAATTATTTTTTAATTCACGTCTAGACATTGGAAATGCATGATCTGTGGCAAAAAGGGACAAACCAATTGGTCTGATTTTTTCGGACTTTTCAGATGTTCTCAGTTTTCACATAAGGTCGGGGTCAGGAAAAAGACAGATTTTGACAAATTTCCAAATGTGTCAGATATTGTCCAAATTATTTTTTAATTCACGTCTAGACATTGGAAATGCATGATCTGTGGCAAAAAGGGACAAACCAATTGGTCTGATTTTTTAGGACTTTTCAGATGTTCTCAGTTTTCACATAAGGTCGGGGTCAGGAAAAAGACAGATTTTGACAAATTTCCAAATGTGTCAGATATTGTCCAAATTATTTTTTAATTCACGTCTAGACATTGGAAATGCATGATCTGTGGCAAAAAAGGGACAAACCAATTGGTCTGATTTTTTTAGGACTTTTCAGATGTTCTCAGTTTTCACATAAGGTCGGGGTCAGGAAAAAGACAGATTTTGACAAATTTCCAAATGTGTCAGATATTGTCCAAATTATTTTTTAATTCCGTCTAGACATTGGAAATGCATGATCTGTGGCAAAAAGGGACAAACCAATTGGTCTGATTTTTTTTCGGACTTTTCAGATGTTCTCAGTTTTCACATAAGGTCCGGGGTCAGGAAAAAGACAGATTTTGACAAATTTCCAAATGTGTCAGATATTGTCCAAATTATTTTTTAATTCACGTCTAGACATTGGAAATGCATGATCTGTGGCAAAAAAAGGGACAAACCAATTGGTCTGATTTTTTTTCGGACTTTTCAGATGTTCTCAGTTTTCACATAAGGTCCGGGGTCAGGAAAAAGACAGATTTTGACAAATTTCCAAATGTGTCAGATATTGTCCAAATTATTTTTTAATTCCGTCTAGACATTGGAAATGCATGATCTGTGGCAAAAAGGGACAAACCAATTGGTCTGATTTTTTAGGACTTTTCAGATGTTCTCAGTTTTCACATAAGGTCGGGGTCAGGAAAAAGACAGATTTTGACAAATTTCCAAATGTGTCAGATATTGTCCAAATTATTTTTTAATTCACGTCTAGACATTGGAAATGCATGATCTGTGGCAAAAAAGGGACAAACCAATTGGTCTGATTTTTTAGGACTTTTCAGATGTTCTCAGTTTTCACATAAGGTCGGGGTCAGGAAAAAAGACAGATTTTGACAAATTTCCAAATGTGTCAGATATTGTCCAAATTATTTTTTAATTCCGTCTAGACATTGGAAATGCATGATCTGTGGCAAAAAGGGACAAACCAATTGGTCTGATTTTTTCGGACTTTTCAGATGTTCTCAGTTTTCACATAAGGTCGGGGTCAGGAAAAAGACAGATTTTGACAAATTTCCAAATGTGTCAGATATTGTCCAAATTTTTTTTTAATTCACGTCTAGACATTGGAAATGCATGATCTGTGGCAAAAAGGGACAAACCAATTGGTCTGATTTTTTAGGACTTTTCAGATGTTCTCAGTTTTCACATAAGGTCGGGGTCAGGAAAAAAGACAGATTTTGACAAATTTCCAAATGTGTCAGATATTGTCCAAATTATTTTTTAATTCACGTCTAGACATTGGAAATGCATGATCTGTGGCAATGAAAGGGACAAACCAATTGGTCTGATTTTTTTTCGGACTTTTCAGATGTTCTCAGTTTTCACATAAGGTCGGGGTCAGGAAAAAGACAGATTTTGACAAATTTCCAAATGTGTCAGATATTGTCCAAATTATTTTTTTTTAATTCCGTCTAGACATTGGAAATGCATGATCTGTGGCAAAAAAAGGACAAACCAATTGGTCTGATTTTTTTCGGACTTTTCAGATGTTCTCAGTTTTCACATAAGGTCGGGGTCAGGAAAAAAAAGACAGATTTTGACAAATTTCCAAATGTGTCAGATATTGAACAAATTATTTTTTAATTCACGTCTAGACATTGGAAATGCATGATTTGTGGCAAAAAAAGTGACAAACCAATTGGTCTGATTTTTTTCGGACTTTTCAGATGTTCTCAGTTTTCACATAAGGTCGGGGTCAGGAAAAAGATTTTGACAAATTTTGACAAATTTCCAAATGTGTCAGATATTGTCCAAATTATTTTTTAATTCCGTCTAGACATTGGAAATGCATGATCTGTGGCAAAAAAGGGACAAACCAATTGGTCTGATTTTTTTTCGGACTTTTCAGATGTTCTCAGTTTTCACATAAGGTCCGGGGTCAGGAAAAAAGACAGATTTTGACAAATTTCCAAATGTGTCAGATATTGTCCAAATTATTTTTTAATTCACGTCTAGACATTGGAAATGCATGATCTGTGGCAAAAAAAAGGGACAAACCAATTGGTCTGATTTTTTTCGGACTTTTCAGATGTTCTCAGTTTTCACATAAGGTCCAGGGGTCAGGAAAAAAGACAGATTTTGACAAATTTCCAAATGTGTCAGATATTGTCCAAATTATTTTTTAATTCCGTCTAGACATTGGAAATGCATGATCTGTGGCAAAAAGTGACAAACCAATTGGTCTGATTTTTTCGGACTTTTCAGATGTTCTCAGTTTTCACATAAGGTCGGGGTCAGGAAAAAGACAGATTTTGACAAATTTCCAAATGTGTCAGATATTGTCCAAATTATTTTTTAATTCACGTCTAGACATTGGAAATGCATGATCTGTGGCAAAAAAGGGACAAACCAATTGGTCTGATTTTTTTTAGGACTTTTCAGATGTTCTCAGTTTTCACATAAGGTCGGGGTCAGGAAAAAAAGACAGATTTTGACAAATTTCCAAATGTGTCAGATATTGTCCAAATTATTTTTTTAATTCCGTCTAGACATTGGAAATGCATGATCTGTGGCAAAAAGGGACAAACCAATTGGTCTGATTTTTTTCGGACTTTTCAGATGTTCTCAGTTTTCACATAAGGTCCGGGGTCAGGAAAAAAGACAGATTTTGACAAATTTCCAAATGTGTCAGATATTGTCCAAATTATTTTTTAATTCACGTCTAGACATTGGAAATGCATGATCTGTGGCAAAAAGGGACAAACCAATTGGTCTGATTTTTTCGGACTTTTCAGATGTTCTCAGTTTTCACATAAGGTCGGGGTCAGGAAAAAGACAGATTTTGACAAATTTCCAAATGTGTCAGATATTGTCCAAATTATTTTTTAATTCCGTCTAGACATTGGAAATGCA
>NW_025962872.1:0-8657 GCF_017589495.1 Alosa alosa
AATCTGAAAAGTACGAAAAAAATCAGACCAATTTTTTTTCACTTTTTTTGCCCTAGTTCATGCATTTCACATGTCAAGATGTGAAATAAAAATAATTTGGACAATAATTGACAGATTTTGAAATTTGTCAAAAATCGGTCTTTTTTCCTGACCTTATGTGAAAACTACGAAAATCTGAAAAGTACAAAAAATAGGACCAATTTTTTTCACTTTTTTTGCCCTAGTTCATGCATTTCACATGTCAAGATGTGAAATAAAAATAATTTGGACAATAATTGACAGATTTTGAAATTTGTCAAAAATCGGTCTTTTTTTCCTGACCTTATGTGAAAACTACGAAAATCTGAAAAGTACGAAAAAAATCAGACCAATTTTTTTTTTCACTTTTTTTTTGCCCTAGTTCATGCATTTCACATGTCTAGATGTGAAATAAAAAATAATTTGGACAATAATTGACAGATTTTGAAATTTGTCAAAAAATCGGTCTTTTTTTTTTCCTGACCTTATGTGAAAATTACGAAAATCTGAAAAGTACAAAAAAAAATCAGACCAATTTTTTTTTTTTTTTTCTTTTTTTTTGCCCTAGTTCATGCATTTCACATGTCTAGATGTGAAATAAAAATAATTTGGACAATAATTGACAGATTTTGAAATTTGTCAAAAAATCGGTCTTTTTTTTCCTGACCTTATGTGAAAATTACGAAAATCTGAAAAGTACAAAAAAAATCAGACCAATTTTTTTTCACTTTTTTTGCCCTAGTTCATGCATTTCACATGTCAAGATGTGAAATAAAAATAATTTGGACAATAATTGACAGATTTTGAAATTTGTCAAAAATCGGTCTTTTTTCCTGACCTTATGTGAAAACTACGAAAATCTGAAAAAAGTAAAAAAAAAATCAGACCAATTTTTTTTCACTTTTTTGCCCTAGTTCATGCATTTCACATGTCAAGATGTGAAATAAAAAAAAATAATTTGGACAATAATTGACAGATTTTTGAAATTTGTCAAAAATCGGTCTTTTTCCTGACCTTATGTGAAAACTACGAAAATCTGAAAAGTACGAAAAAAATCAGACCAATTTTTTTCACTTTTTTTGCCCTAGTTCATGCATTTCACATGTCTAGATGTGAAATAAAAAAATAATTTGGACAATAATTGACAGATTTTGAAATTTGTCAAAAAATCGGTCTTTTTTTCCTGACCTTATGTGAAAACTACGAAAATCTGAAAAGTACAAAAAATCAGACCAATTTTTTTTTTCACTTTTTTTTGCCCATAGTTCATGCATTTCACATGTCTAGATGTGAAATAAAAAAATAATTTGGACAATAATTGACAGATTTTGAAATTTGTAAAAAAATCTGTCTTTTTTTGACCCCTGACCTTATGTGAAAACTTACGAAAATCTGAAAAGTAATAAAAAAAATAGGACCAATTTTTTTTTCACTTTTTTTTGCCCTAGTTCATGCATTTCACATGTCTAGATGTGAAATAAAAATAATTTGGACAATAATTGACAGATTTTGAAATTTGTCAAAAATCTGTCTTTTTTTTTCCTGACCTTATGTGAAAACTTATGAAAATCTGAAAAAAGTAAAAAAAAATAGGACCAATTTTTTTTTTTTTTTTTGCCCTAGTTCATGCATTTCACATGTCTAGATGTGAAATAAAAATAATTTGGACAATAATTGACAGATTTTGAAATTTGTCAAAAATCGGTCTTTTTTTTCCTGACCTTATGTGAAAACTACGAAAATCTGAAAAGTACAAAAAAAATCAGACCACTTTTTTTTTTTTTTTTTTTTTTGCCCTAGTTCATGCATTTCACATGTCAAGATGTGAAATAAAAATAATTTGGACAATAATTGACAGATTTTGAAATTTGTTAAAAAATCGGTCTTTTTTCCTGACCTTATGTGAAAACTACGAAAATCTGAAAAGTCTGAAAAAAAATCAGACCAATTTTTTTTTTTTTTTTTTTTGCCCTAGTTCATGCATTTCACATGTCAAGATGTGAAATAAAAATAAAAAATAATTTGGACAATAATTGACAGATTTTGAAATTTGTCAAAAATCGGTCTTTTTTCCTGACCCTGACCTTATGTGAAAACTACGAAAATCTGAAAAGTAAAAAAAATCAGACCAATTTTTTTTTTCTTTTTTTTGCCCTAGTTCATGCATTTCACATGTCTAGATGTGAAATAAAAATAATTTGGACAATAATTGACAGATTTTGAAATTTGTTAAAAAAATCGGGTTTTTTCCCTGACCTTATGTGAAAACTACGAAAATCTGAAAAGTACAAAAAATAGGACCAATTTTTTTTTCACTTTTTTTGCCCTAGTTCATGCATTTCACATGTCAAGATGTGAAATAAAAATAATTTGGACAATAATTGACAGATTTTGAAATTTGTCAAAAATCAGTCTTTTTTCCTGACCTTATGTGAAAACTACGAAAATCTGAAAAGTACGAAAACAATCAGACCAATTCTTTTTCACTTTTTTTGCCCTACTTCATGCATTTCACATGTCAAGATGTGAAATAAAAATAATTTGGACAATAATTGAAAGATTTAGAAATTTGTCAAAAATCGGTCTTTTTTCCTGACCTTATGTGAAAATTACGAAAATCTGAAAAGTACAAAAAAAATCAGACCAATTTTTTTTTTCACTTTTTTGCCATAGTTCAGGCATTTCACATGTCTAGATATGAAATAAAAAATAATTTCGACAATATATGACAGATTTTTAAATTTGTTAAAAAATCTGTCTTTTTTCCTGACCTTATGTGAAAACTACGAAAATCTGAAAAGTACAAAAAATAGGACCAATTTTTTTTCACTTTTTTTGCCCTAGTTCATGCATTTTTAAATGTCTAGATGTGAAATAAAAATAATTTGGACAATAATTGACAGATTTTGAAATTTGTCAAAAATCGGTCTTTTTTCCTGACCTTATGTGAAAACTATGAAAATCTGAAAAGTACAAAAAATAGGACCAATTTTTTTCACTTTTTTTGCCCTAGTTCATGCATTTCACATGTCTAGATGTGAAATAAAAATAATTTGGACAATAATTGACAGATTTTGAAATTTGTCAAAAATCAGTTTTTTTTTTTCCTGACCTTATGTGAAAACTACGAAAATCTGAAAAGTCTGAAAAAAATCAGACCAATTTTTTTTTTTTTTTTTTTGCCCTAGTTCATGCATTTCACATGTCAAGATGTGAAATAAAAATAATTTGGACAATAATTGACAGATTTTGAAATTTGTCAAAAATCGGTCTTTTTTTTCCTGACCTTATGAAAAAAACTACGAAAATCTGAAAAAGTATTAAAAAAATCAGACCAATTTTTTTTTCACTTTTTTTGCCCTAGTTCATGCATTTCACATGTCTAGATGTGAAATAAAAATAATTTGGACAATAATTGACAGATTTAGAAATTTGTCAAAAAATCGGTCTTTTTTTTCCTGACCTTATGTGAAAATTACTTTAAAATCTGAAAAGTAAAAAAAAAAAATCAGACCAATTTTTTTTTTTTCACTTTTTTGCCCTAGTTCATGCATTTCACATGTCTAGATGTGAAATAAAAATAATTTGGACAATAATTGACAGATTTAGAAATTTGTCAAAAATCGGTCTTTTTTCCTGACCCCTGACCTTATGTGAAAATTACGAAAATCTGAAAAGTACGAAAAAAATCAGACCAATTTTTTTTCACTTTTTTTGCCCTAGTTCATGCATTTCACATGTCAAGATGTGAAATAAAAATAATTTGGACAATAATTGACAGATTTTGAAATTTGTCAAAAATCAGTCTTTTTTCCTGACCTTATGTGAAAACTACGAAAATCTGAAAAGTACGAAAACAATCAGACCAATTCTTTTTCACTTTTTTTGCCCTACTTCATGCATTTCACATGTCAAGATGTGAAATAAAAATAATTTGGACAATAATTGAAAGATTTAGAAATTTGTCAAAAATCGGTCTTTTTTCCTGACCTTATGTGAAAACTACGAAAATCTGAAAAGTACAAAAAAAAATCAGACCATTTTTTTTTTTTTTTTTTTGCCATAGTTCAGGCATTTCACATGTCTAGATATGAAATAAAAAATAATTTCGACAATATATGACAGATTTTTAAATTTGTTAAAAAATCTGTCTTTTTTCCTGACCTTATGTGAAAACTACGAAAATCTGAAAAGTACAAAAAATAGGACCAATTTTTTTTTCACTTTTTTTGCCCTAGTTCATGCATTTCACATGTCTAGATGTGAAATAAAAATAATTTGGACAATAATTGACAGATTTTGAAATTTGTCAAAAATCGGTCAATTTTTTTTTTTTTCCTGACCTTATGTGAAAAATAATACGAAAATCTGAAAAGTACAAAAAATAGGACCAATTTTTTTTACTTTTTTTGCCCTAGTTCATGCATTTCACATGTCTAGATGTGAAATAAAAATAATTTGGACAATAATTGACAGATTTTTACTTTTGTCAAAAATCGGTCTTTTTTCCTGACCTTATGTGAAAACTACGAAAATCTGAAAAGTACAAAAAATAGGACCAATTTTTTTTTCACTTTTTTTGCCCTAGTTCATGCATTTCACATGTCTAGATGTGAAATAAAAATAATTTGGACAATAATTGACAAATCGGTCTTTTTTCCTGACCTTATGTGAAAACTACGAAAATCTGAAAAGTACAAAAAATAGGACCAATTTTTTTTTCACTTTTTTTGCCCTAGTTCATGCATTTCACATGTCAAGATGTGAAATAAAAATAATTTGGACAATAATTGACAGATTTTGAAATTTGTCAAAAATCAGTCTTTTTTCCTGACCTTATGTGAAAACTACGAAAATCTGAAAAGTACGAAAACAATCAGACCAATTCTTTTTCACTTTTTTTGCCCTACTTCATGCATTTCACATGTCAAGATGTGAAATAAAAATAATTTGGACAATAATTGAAAGATTTAGAAATTTGTCAAAAATCGGTCTTTTTTCCTGACCTTATGTGAAAATTACGAAAATCTGAAAAGTACGAAAAAAATCAGACCAATTTTTTTCACTTTTTTTGCCCTAGTTCATGCATTTCACATGTCTAGATGTGAAATAAAAATAATTTGGACAATAATTGACAGATTTTGAAATTTGTCAAAAATCGGTCTTTTTTCCTGACCTTATGTGAAAACTACGAAAATCTGAAAAGTACAAAAAATAGGACCAATTTTTTTTCACTTTTTTTGCCCTAGTTCATGCATTTCACATGTCAAGATGTGAAATAAAAATAATTTGGACAATAATTGACAGATTTTGAAATTTGTCAAAAATCGGTCTTTTTTCCTGACCTTATGTGAAAACTACGAAAATCTGAAAAGTACGAAAAAAATCAGACCAATTTTTTTTTCACTTTTTTTGCCCTAGTTCATGCATTTCACATGTCAAGATGTGAAATAAAAATAATTTGGACAATAATTGAAAGATTTTGAAATTTGTCAAAAATCAATAATTGACAGATTTTTTTTTTCCTGACCTTATGTGAAAACTACGAAAATCTGAAAAGTACAAAAAAATCAGACCAATTTTTTTTTTTTTCACTTTTTTTGCCATAGTTCATGCATTTCACATGTCTAGATGTGAAATAAAAAAATAATTTGGACAATAATTGACAGATTTTGAAATTTGTTAAAAAATCTGTCTTTTTCCTGACCTTATGTGAAATAAAAATAAAAAAACTACAGAAAATCTGAAAAGTACTTATGTGAAAAAAAAAAATAGGACCAATTTTTTTTTCACTTTTTTTGCCCTAGTTCATGCATTTCACATGTCTAAGATGTGAAATAAAAATAATTTGGACAATAATTGACAGATTTTGAAATTTGTCAAAAATCGGTCTTTTTTTTTCCTGACCTTATGTGAAAATTACGAAAATCTGAAAAAACAAAAAAAACCATTTTTTTCACTTTTTTTTTTTTTTCACATGTCAAGATTTTTTTGCCCTAGTTCATGCATTTCACATGTCAAGATGTGAAATAAAAATAATTTGGACAATAATTGACAGATTTTGAAATTTGTCAAAAATCGGTCTTTTTTCCTGACCTTATGTGAAAACTTACGAAAATCTGAAAAGTAATGAAAAAAATCAGACCAATTTTTTTTCCTTTTTTTGCCCTAGTTCATGCATTTCACATGTCAAGATGTGAAATAAAAATAATTTGGACAATAATTGACAGATTTTGAAATTTGTCAAAAATCGGTCTTTTTTCCTGACCTTATGTGAAAATTACGAAAATCTGAAAAGTACGAAAAAAATCAGACCAATTTTTTTTCACTTTTTTTGCCCTAGTTCATGCATTTCACATGTCAAGATGTGAAATAAAAATAATTTGGACAATAATTGACAGATTTAGAAATTTGTCAAAAATCGTCTTTTTTCTTTTTTCCTGACCTTATGTGAAAATTATTACGAAAATCTGAAAAAAAGTAAAAAAAAAATCAGACAATTTTTTTTTTTTTTGCACTAGTTTTTTCACATAGTTCAGGCATTTCACATGTCTAGATATGAAAAAAAATAATTTCGACAATATATGACAGATTTTTAAATTTGTTAAAAAATCTGTCTTTTTTCCTGACCTTATGTGAAAACTACGAAAATCTGAAAAGTACAAAAAATAGGACCAATTTTTTTTCACTTTTTTTGCCCTAGTTCATGCATTTTTAAATGTCTAGATGTGAAATAAAAATAATTTGGACAATAATTGACAGATTTTGAAATTTGTCAAAAATCGGTCTTTTTTCCTGACCTTATGTGAAAACTACGAAAATCTGAAAAGTACAAAAAATAGGACCAATTTTTTTTTCACTTTTTTTGCCCTAGTTCATGCATTTCACATGTCTAGATGTGAAATAAAAATAATTTGGACAATAATTGACAGATTTTGAAATTTGTCAAAAATCGGTCTTTTTTCCTGACCTTATGTGAAAACTACGAAAATCTGAAAAGTACAAAAAATAGGACCAATTTTTTTTTTCTTTTTTTGCCCTAGTTCATGCATTTCACATGTCAAGATGTGAAATAAAAATAATTTGGACAATAATTGACAGATTTTGAAATTTGTCAAAAATCAGTCTTTTTTCCTGACCTTATGTGAAAACTGAAAACGAAAATCTGAAAAAAAGTAATGAAAAAAATCAGACCAATTTTTTTTCACTTTTTTTTGCCCTACTTCATGCATTTCACATGTCAAGATGTGAAATAAAAATAATTTGGACAATAATTGAAAGATTTAGAAATTTGTCAAAAATCGGTCTTTTTTCCTGACCTTATGTGAAAATTACGAAAATCTGAAAAGTACGAAAAAAATCAGACCAATTTTTTTTCATTTTTTTTGCCCTAGTTCATGCATTTCACATGTCTAGATGTGAAATAAAAATAATTTGGACAATAATTGACAGATTTTTACTTTTGTCAAAAATCGGTCTTTTTTCCTGACCTTATGTGAAAACTACGAAAATCTGAAAAGTAATGAAAAAAATCAGGACCAATTTTTTTTTCACTTTTTTGCCCTAGTTCATGCATTTCACATGTCAAGATGTGAAATAAAAATAATTTGGACAATAATTGACAGATTTTGAAATTTGTCAAAAAATCAGTCTTTTTTTCCTGACCTTATGTGAAAACTACGAAAATCTGAAAAGTACGAAAACAATCAGACCAATTCTTTTTCACTTTTTTTGCCCTACTTCATGCATTTCACATGTCAAGATGTGAAATAAAAATAATTTGGACAATAATTGAAAGATTTAGAAATTTGTCAAAAATCGGTCTTTTTTCCTGACCTTATGTGAAAATTACGAAAATCTGAAAAGTACAAAAAAAATCAGACCAATTTTTTTTTTCACTTTTTTGCCATAGTTCAGGCATTTCACATGTCTAGATATGAAATAAAAAATAATTTCGACAATATATGACAGATTTTTAAATTTGTTAAAAAATCTGTCTTTTTTCCTGACCTTATGTGAAAACTACGAAAATCTGAAAAGTACAAAAAATAGGACCAATTTTTTTTCACTTTTTTTGCCCTAGTTCATGCATTTTTAAATGTCTAGATGTGAAATAAAAATAATTTGGACAATAATTGACAGAGATTTTGAAATTTGTTAAAAAAATCGGTCTTTTTTCCTGACCTTATGTGAAAACTACGAAAATCTGAAAAGTACAAAAAAATAGGACCAATTTTTTTTTTTTTCACTTTTTTTGCCCTAGTTCATGCATTTCACATGTCTAGATGTGAAATAAAAATAATTTGGACAATAATTGACAGATTTTGAAATTTGTCAAAAATCGGTCTTTTTTCCTGACCTTATGTGAAAACTACGAAAATCTGAAAAGTACGAAAAAAATAGGACCAGATTTTTTTTTTTCACTTTTTTGCCCTAGTTCATGCATTTCACATGTCAAGATGTGAAATAAAAATAATTTGGACAATAATTGACAGATTTTGAAATTTGTCAAAAATCAGTCTTTTTTTCCTGACCTTATGTGAAAACTACGAAAATCTGAAAAAGTAAAAAAATCAGACCAATTTTTTTTCACTTTTTTTTGCCCTAGTTCATGCATTTCACATGTCAAGATGTGAAAT